>NW_016107892.1:484629-486060 GCF_001604975.1 Cebus imitator | reverse complement strand
CTCCTGAGTAGCTGGGATTACAGGCACGCGCCACCACGCCCAGCTAATTTTTTTTTTGTATTTTTAGTAGAGACGGGGTTTCACCATGTTGACCAGGATGGTCTCGATCTCTTGACCTCGCGATCCACCCGCCTCGGCCTCCCAAAGTGCTGGGATTACAGGCTTGAGCCACCGCGCCCGGCCTAGTTGCATTTCTTTTTAAAAAGAGTTGCGTTTTCTTTTAAAACAATGGGAAAAGTCTTAACACATCTTTCTACTTCCCATCTAGTTGAAAATCGGTGTTTTTCAATTCCTTTGTCTTTGGTCAAAAGACCACATTGAAATGATACTATGTTATTAGACAGTGAATATAGTTGCTTTCATCAGCCTGAAGTGATGATTCACATTCATGTCTCTTCTCTGAGAAATTCTTGAAGAAACTTTTGTGTAATCTGATCAGGCCTCTAGAGGGCAGTCCTCTCTGAACAGTCACAAAACCGTTAGATCTAGTGAATAAAGCTAATAATGTTATGAATTACTGTTTTTCAATATCCTTAAATCTAGGACTCATTAACAAATTTTGATGAGGTTGAGGGATAGTATTTTTTTTATTTTTATTTTTGAGATAGAGTCTTGTTCTGTTGCCCAGGCCGGAGCGCAGTGGTATGATCTTGGCTCACTGCAACTTCTGCTTCTTGTGTTCAAGTGATTCTCCTTCCTCAGACTCCTGAGTAGCTGGGACTACGGATGCCCGACATCATGCCTGGCTAATTTTTTTTGTATTTTTAGTAGAGATGGGGTTTTACCATATTGGCCAGGCTGGTCTCAAACTCCTAACCTTGTGATCTGCCTGCTTCGGCCTCCCGAAGTGCAGCGATTACTGGTTTAAGCCACTGTTCGCTGACAGTGGGATATTCTTAAATATCCTATTAGGAAGGAGGGGGCCACAATGATGCCATTGTCTTTTTTTTTTGTCATCCCCACTGGAGTGCAGTGGTGTGCGATCTTGGCTCACTGTAATCTCCACCTCCTGGGTTTAAGCGATTCTCTTGCCTCAGCGTCCTGAGTAGCTGGGATTACAGGTGCGTGCCACCACGCCTGGCTATTTTTTTGTATTTTTTTTGTAGAGACGGTGTTTCACCATGTTGGTCAGGATGGTCTTGAACTACTGACCTTGTGATCCACCCGCCTCAGCCTCTCAAAGTGCTGGGATTACAGGTGTGAGCCACTGTGCCCAGCTGCCATTGTCTTTTTGAAAAAATTTTTATTTATTTATTTTTAAAAGAAATGGGAGTCTCACTATGTTGCCCAGGCTGGTCTTGAATTCCTGGGCTCAAGCAATCCTTCCTTGACTTCCCAAAGTGCTGTGATTACAGGCTTGAGCCACTGTGCCTGGCTCTACTATCGTCTTTTTTTTTTTTTTTTTTTTTAAGACTGAGTTTCGCTCTTGTT
>NW_016107892.1:478454-484252 GCF_001604975.1 Cebus imitator | reverse complement strand
CACTGCCTCCCAGGTTCAAGCAATTCTCCTGCCTCAGCCTCCCAAGTAGCTGGGATTAGAGACATGCGTTACCACGACCAGCTAATTTTTTGTATTTAATAGAGATGGGATTTAACCATCTTGGCCAGGCTGGTCTTGAACTCCTGACCTCTTGGTCCACCCACCTCAGCCTCCCAAAGTGCTATTTTGATGATTGAGAACAGAATCCTGAGTTACTGTACTTATAGAGTTAGTGCTGTTAATAATTACTGAAAGAAAACCATGATATGACTCTAGCTGTTCTGTAAGTCTCTCCTCTCATTATCTGGGAATCTTGTATGTTTTATCTCCTTCAACTACAGGTGCTATTGAGAAACAGAAATTGGTGTATATCTTGAATAGAGATGCTGCAGCACGTCTTACTATTTCATCTCCCCTGGAAGCCCACAAAGCAAACACTTTAGTGTATCACGTAGTTGGAGTAGATGTTGGATTTGAAAATCCAATGTTTGCTTGTCTGGAAATGGATTATGAGGTAACGGGGACCATGTCTCTTTGGATTTCTTTCAGTCACCTCAGTGTTTAAGATTGTTTTCTTCCTTGTGCATCTTTTTTTTTTTTTTGAGACGGAGTCATGCTCTGTTGCCCAGGCTGGAGTGCAGTGGCACGATAACAGCTCACTGCAACCTAAGCCTCCCAAGTTCAAGCTGTTCTTTAGCCTCAGCCTCCTGAGTAGCTGGGACTACAGGCGTTCCCACCACACCCAGCTAATTGATGTATTTTTAGTAGAGATGGGGTTGCACCATGTTGGCCAGGCTGGTTTTGAGCTCCTGACCTCAGGTGATCGGCCCACCTCAGCTTCCCAAAGTGCTGGGATTATAGGCATGAGCCACCTTGCCCAGCTCCTTGTGTATATCTTAGTTCTGTCTGCTAACAGATCTCCATATTCCAAATACCTTAGTGAAATTCTTTGAGATATTTCTGAGGTTAACCAACTATTAAATAGCCTTTCTCTGATTTAAGTAATCTCCCTATGGAAACAAGGTTTTTATTGGGAAAAGCTTCATGACAAAGCAGAAGCTATGTTTAATGTATTTTTTTCACGGAGCATACTGTTCTTTGCCTTGAATGGAAGGCAGTATCCTCTAGTAAAGAGATCCCTGGATCCAGAATTTGGAGATTCCAGTTCTTCTTCTAGCTCTGCCATTATTTTGTAGTATAAACTTTGTCAAACTATTTGGCATGGTGTGGTGGCATGTGCCTGTAGTCCTAGCTGCTTGGGAGCCTGAGGCCCAGGAATTCTAGGCTGCAGTGAATTAAGATTGTACTACTGTGCACTGTAGCTTGGGTGACAGAGTGAGAACCTGTCTCTCAACAACAACAAAAAAAATTGACATCTATGGATCTCTGTTTCCTCATTTGTAAAATGGAGTCCTGATGTCCTTTCCAAATCTGTACGTTTTTAGATTTTATGCTGCCGATTAGTTTTTATTCCACTGTTCTCTGTAGGAAGCAGACAATGATCCGACAGGGGAAGCAGCAGCTAATACCCAGCAGACACTCACTTTTTATGAGCTAGACCTTGGTTTAAATCATGTGGTCCGAAAATACAGTGAACCTTTGGAGGAACATGGCAACTTCCTTATTACAGGTACTTATCTTTCAGAGCTGCTTTGTATCCTTTTAGTTGGTTCATTTTATGCCCAAACCTAATAGGTTTTGCTTAATGGGGTTTGAGTATTAATTCATTTGTGGTAAATCTGAATACCTTGTCTATCTTTTGGAGAGGTTAGAATTTCATGTGATGGAGTGATTTTAAAAAGTGTTGGGGATAGATTGTCTAGCTCCTTAATAACTCATATTCTCCTGAAGGTAGACAAATTTAAGGGAGCAGTCAGATTGGAATATTGATTACTTACTGTTGGTTGCTGTGACGGTTTGGCTGTAGTCACTCTTTACTCCTCAATCAAACCTGGCTCTTTGAAAAGTCAAATGAAATGTGCTAAAGCCATCAAGATAAAACTTGTGAATTTGAAAACTTACACAAAATAGAAATATTTTTGAAGATGGTTACCAGATTGATTCAAAAATAAAGAACCTCAGTAGAACAGTATTAGAGAAATTGAAGCAGTAGTTCAAAATCACTCTTCCAGAAGATTTAGGCACAGGATTTTCACGAAAGCTTTTATTTTCTTGTTGAGGGACATACGTGTATTCTGTTTTAAAACAAGTTTCTTGGCTGGGTGGGGTGGCTCACGCCTGTGACCCTGGCACTTTAAGAGGCTGAGGCAGGAGGATCACTTGATCTCAGGAGTTTGAGACCAGCCTGGGAAACAAGGTGAGACTTTGTCTCGATGAAAAAACAAGAATTTAATAAAAGTAAAATTCCTCCAGAGTACAAAAAGAGTAAATGCTGCTGTGCCACATGATGAGTCTGGTATAACTACAACATCAAAAGTAGGGATGGACAGTAACAAGAAAAATTTGCAGGCTAGTTCATATGGTTGTAGATAGGAAAACCTAACATTCCAGCAAATGAGATTTAATGTTTTAAATGCCCATAGCTAAGGAACGTTTTTGGATGAGCTAAAAGATGGAAAATCTTTTTACCTTTGGAAATCAATTTACCATTGGAAAATCCATATTACTAGTCCCTTATATTAAAAGAGTAAAGACATACAGCTACATTTGTGGTCATCTACATTTCAGCAGGCTTGGGTTAAACTGGCCTAGTTCTATTTTGAGTCATTTGCACTTGAATTGATGTCTAAAATAAAATGAAATGTCTTGTTGGCAGAAGATATTAGAGAGTAATAATAGAGGATCGCACTTACCTTTGAGTAATAAATCTTAGAGACTGTTAATACATTGAGCAGATAAATTATGGAAAGTGGATTACGTATTTTGTTACTTGTAACGTGTTGCCATACCTTTCATTTGCAAGGGCTTCATCATTCTCTCAACACATTGTTATTGAGCCTTTGCATTCAGTGTGCGCTAAGTCAGTCTGCTGGATCTTGGGATTTCAGAGGTGAAAAATTAGATGTGGTGCTTCCTTTGTGCAAGGTTGAGTCTGGTGGTGAATATTGATAGATAACCAAAAAATTACCGGAAACTACCAGATGCCACGATAGCACAGAGAAGAGGTTCCCTAAACCAGGAAAGGAAAGGAGTATGTTAGAGAAAGCTTGCTGGAGTCTCTGAGACCTGAGGACTAGTTCGGAGTTAGCTAGGTGCAGTTGGGGTGGGAGAGGAAGTTTGAGTTGTAGGCAAAGGGAACAGCATTTACAAAAGCCTAAATACAAGAAATAACATGGTTCATTCAAAGAATTAAAAGCTCATTATGATTTATTTATTTATTTTTTTTGAGGTGGAGTCTTGTTCTATCACCCAGGGTAGAGTGCAGTGGCTTGATCTCAGCTCACTGCAACTTCTGCCTCTTGGGTTCAAGGGATTCTCCTGCCTCAGCCTCCTGAATAGCTGGGACTACAGGCGAATGCCACCATGCCTGGCTAACTTTCTGTATTTTTAATAGTGATGGGGTTTCATTGTGTTGGCCAGGATGCCCTTTATCTCCTGACCTCGTGATCTGCCCGCCTTGGCCTCCCAAAGTGCTGGGATTACAGGCAGGAGCCACTGTGCTCAGCCTATGATTTATTTATTAAGGGACTGGGGTAGGAGTAGGGGTGGAGTGAAAGCTACCGAAGGATTCTAAGTAGGGTAGCAATCTGATAGGTAGACACCTTAGAAAGAGTAATTGCTTATGTTTTGGCTAATGGAATGGAGGATACTAAGACTGTAAGCCAGGAGACTGATCAGGAAACTTCTCATTAAACTGAGATATTGGCAGCTGCTAAGGAGACAGAGTCAGTAGGGCTGTGGGAAGAGAGAGAATTGAAGGATTATACCCAGGTTTGTGGTTTGGTCTGTATACTGTTAGGTGGAGAATCCAGGAGGTGGAGTAGGGTTTGGAAGGAACATGCTGTTATTTTATTTTACTTTATTATTGTATTTTACGTTTTTTTTTTTTTTTTTGAGATGGAGTCTCACTGTGTTGCCCAGTCTGGAGTGCAGTGGCTCAGGATCTTGGCTTTCTGCAACCCCTGCCTCCGTGGTTCAAGTGATTCTTCTGCCTCAGCCTCCTGAGTAGCTGGGATTACAGGTGCCCATCACCAGGACTGGCTAATTTTTGTGTTTTTAGTAGAGATGGGGTTTCACCATGTTGGCTAGGCTGGTTTTGAGGTCCTGACCTCAGGTGATCTGCCCACCTCCACCTTCCAAAGTGCTGGGATTACAGGCATGAGCCACCACGCCGGCCTGTTACTTTATTTTATTTATTTATTCATTTTGAAATGAAGTCTCACTCTGTTGTCCAGGCTGGAATGCAGTGGTGCCATCTCAGCTCAGTACAGTCTCTACCTTCCGGGTTCAAGTGATTCTCTTGCCTCAGCCTCCTGAGTAGCTGTGATTACAGGCATGTGCTACCATTTCTGGCTAATTTTTGTATTTTTCGTAGAGATGGGTTTTCACCATGTTGGCCAGGCTGATCTCAAACTCCTGACCTCAGGTGATCCACCCTCCTCAGCCTCCCAAAGTGCTGGGATTACAGGTGTGAGCCACCACGCCCGGCCTGAACACACTGTAGTTTCAGAATACCTGTGGAAGTTCATGTCCAGTAGGTGATTTGATATATTATAGGTCTGAAGATGAGAACTAGATTTGGGCTTAAACATTTGTATGTTAACTAGGCTGAGATCAAACCTTCCATATAAACACAAACTGTTCTTCATCCTTATCTAGTATGAACATAAGGGAAGAGAAACACTTGGAATGTTTCTTAGTCTCTGGCACATTGCCTCATCAAGTTTTGCCAAAAGAGAGGAGGAGTTGAAAGTTCAAGAAATTAATGTCTGTGTTAAAGTCACTGCTAAGTTTTATTTTCTCTGACAGTTCCAGGAGGGTCAGATGGTCCAAGTGGAGTGCTGATCTGCTCTGAAAACTATATTACTTACAAGAACTTTGGTGACCAGCCAGATATTCGCTGTCCAATTCCCAGGAGGCGGGTAAGATCTTTGATATAAGAAGAGAGATATTTGTGTTTAATTTTTGTAATTACAGTGTAGTCTGCTTGTTAGCAAGTTAGTTTTTTTGTAAATTAAAAAAAAAAAAATCAGTGGTCCCTGGCAGGGGCGTAAATGTTGTTTTAAATAAAGCTGGTAAAACATTTTAGTAAAAGCCAAACATAATCTTTTAGAAAGAGAATTAAAACTAACCTAATTTCCTTTCAGAGGAACCTATGGACAATTATTAATTTGAAATTCTTGAAAGTTTTTAGTTTGGAGAAACCAAGCATATTTGTTAGCGATAGATTACGTTTTATTGTTTGGCTTTTTGTCCCCAACATTTTATCTTGAAATTCCAATATACAGAAAGCTTAAAAACAATAGAACTATGACTTCCCACATGCCCATCATTTAGGCTAATCAGTTGTTAATATTTTGCCACTTTTGTTTTTTCTTTCTCATAATATATCAGTACACTTTTCTAGGCTAAGCAATTTGAAGAGAAGTTACAGGCATTATGATCCCTCACTCCAGTAATCCCCTGAGCTAATGGCTCCTGAGAACAAGGCCATTTTCCTACTTAATGAGATTGCTAGTATCATACCCTGGAAATTATAGCATTTTGTGTAGTATAGTTACCTTATGTGTGTGTCATATTCATATTTCTCTCATCTCAAAAAGTTTCTTCATAAATGGCCTTTAGTCTCCTTTAGTTTAGGGTATTTCCTTCTCAACTTTTTTTTTTTTTTTTTTTTT
>NW_016107892.1:452186-477879 GCF_001604975.1 Cebus imitator | reverse complement strand
TTTGAGATAGACTCTTGCTCCAGGCTGGAGTGCAGTGGCATCATCTTGGCTCACTGCAACCTCCGCTTCCTGGGTTCCAGCCATTCTCCTGCCTCAATCTCCCAAGGAGCTGGGACTACAGGCGCCTGCCACCACGCCCAGCTAATTTTTATATTTTTAGTAGAGACGGTGTTTCACCATATTGGCCAGGCTGGTTTTAAACTCCTGACCTTGTGATCTGCATGCCTTGGCCTCCCAAAGTGCTGGGATTACAGGTGTGAGCCACTGTGTCCAGCCAGCCAGTTTTCTTATGGTCTGTCCCATAGTCTGTTTCCTCATGATTATATGGAGTTTATTATTTCTGATATAATTACTACATAGGTGGTGATGTATATCGGTGATATATATTCTCCATGATGTCATACATTGTGCATATATAATGTTGATTTATTTCATTGAGATATTAAATTAGTCTCTTTGTTAAGGCAATGCCCGCCCATTGTCTTCATTGTAATGATATCTTTTCTTTTTTGGTAATTCATAATGGAATTTGATGGTGATCTTTGAGACTAGTAAATATCCCTTTTCCTCAGCGTCTTTTCACCCAGTGGTTTTGGTGAGGCTCATTTACCTGAATCAGTTACTGTAATCTTTCCCCTCACCTCTGGATTATTTATTTGCCTGGTGTTTAACTTTAGGATTTTAAGTTAGTTAATCTGATACATAGTATGACATTTTTCTCTGGAGATAGTTTTTGCCTTATGGCTCTGATCAGGCTGTAGCGTGAAATTGGGACTCTTTTGGTTACCCTGGTTTTATTAGATACAGCAGGTGAATTTTGAGCTGTGGACTTCCATTGCTTTGGCTAGCAGGCTGTTCTGGATCAAAGCTTGTTCTTGTAGGCCCTGAATGTCGTGTGTAATCCCTGTTGCTAAAGTGCTGAATTCCTGAACTAAGAAGGACCCATTTCTAAGACGTTGATTGTGTATTTGACTTTGCTAGAATGATCTGGATGACCCTGAAAGAGGAATGATTTTTGTTTGCTCTGCAACCCATAAGACCAAATCGATGTTCTTCTTTTTGGCTCAAACTGAGCAGGGAGATATCTTTAAGATCACTTTGGAGACAGATGAAGATATGGTAAGTAGACCATGGATGGACCAGTACAGCTACTCTATGAGATGAGATAGGCAAAACAGGTAATACTTAACAAGTTAAAATAATGAGAACTTAGAAAGTGGTTGCCCTTGGAACTGGTATATAAGTACAGATTCTCTCTCTGGTTATCAGATTTTTGGTCTGGAATTCTTACATACAATATAATGCCACTTGTAGTGATTATTTTCAGGTGGTAATAATTGGTGTGAAGAGGATAAAGGTTTCAGTTTCTACTGAAAACTGGATAATAAATGTGTTTATTACCACTCTTACTTGTTTTGTCCTATAGAGAAGCTCTGTGAATAGTTGTGCAGTTTCTTAGATAGCTGTTTGGATCGGGAATTGGCAAACATTCTTTTGTAAAGGCCCCTTAGTAAATATTTACAGCTTTTGTAAGCTACGGAGTCTCCGTCTCAACTACTCAGCTATGCCGTTACAGCACAAAAGTAGCCATAGACAGTATTGATTGGCATGACTGGCCCATGAGCTGGAGTTTGCTGACCCCTGGTCAGATATGAAATACAGTATTTGATTTGCTACTTAGCCTGTGCTGTCGTGTAAATACTGGGCTGACTTCACTTGTTTGTATACCAGAATCTTTCTTTTCTATCCAGGTTACTGAGATCCGGCTCAAGTATTTTGATACTGTACCTGTTGCTGCTGCCATGTGTGTACTTAAAACAGGATTCCTTTTTGTAGCATCAGAATTTGGAAACCAGTGAGTAACCCTTCTGTTACCCTAATTTGCCCTGTTTACTATAAAAGTTGGTTGCAGGGGCTGTGATCAGCACTTTGGAAGGCCGAGGTGGGCGAATCACTTGAGGTCAGGAGTTTGAAACCAGCCTTGCCAACATAGTGAAACACCATCTCTACCTAAAGTAGAAAAATTATCTGGGCATGATGGCGGACGCCTGTAATCTCAGCTACTTGGGAAGCTCAGGCAGGAGAATCACTTGAACCTGGGAGGTAGAGGTTGCAGTGAGCTGAGGTCACGCCACTGCACTCCAGCCTGGGCAACAAGATTGAAACTCAAAAACAACAAAAAAAAGTTGCCGGTAGGAAGGTGTGGCTTTGAAAGGTTTATGGAGCTTTTCACAAGAATGTGTTCTTTAAAAACAAAAATTTGTTTTCTGTTTCCCTTTAGCCTCTTTCTTTTTCTTACCTTCCTTTGTTTTAGTGGCTTCAGTCAGTACCTCTGGGTATCTGCAGAACTATCTTTAGATTCGATGTCTCTTCTGGGCTTTTTGCTGAATATTTAATTAAATAAATATTGAAATACTTAATTACTCCTGGGTGCAGTGACTTATGCCTCTAATCCCAGGACTTTGGAAGGTTGAGGTGGGCGGATCGCCTGAGGTAAGGAGTTTGAGACCAGCCTGGCCAACGTGGTGAAGCCCCTTCTCTACTAAGAATAAAACATTTAGCCCGGTGTGGTGACGGGTGCCTATAATCCCAGCTACTTAGGAGGCTGAGACAGGAGAATCGCATGAACCTGAGAGGCAGAGGTTGCAGTGAGCCGAGATCACGTCATTGTACTCCAGCCTGGGCGACAAGAGCAAGACTCCGTCTCAAACAAAATAATAAGTAAATAAATAAAATGAAATACTTACTATTAAAGAGCTGTTCCATAAGCACTTGATTGGTACCTTTCTAGAGTTGAAGCTTATCAGGCCTTACCTGCCCACACATATCAGCAGTCCTCCTATCCTCAGTATTTCTGTTAGTGACTAGTAATAGGCTAGTTATAGCAACTAAAGTGTGAAATCTCAAAAATTTTTTTATTGTCCAACACTTTTAGTCATGTGCTAAATTCTGTATTTACTTCTGTATCCCTTTTATTGTGATGCCAATCTTGAATTGGTTCACTAGTTGTCTTATTTCATTGCCTTTCCTGTAAAACTCAGCCTTCTGTAGCATCATCTCATCCAGCAGGTAAGAAAACCTTGTTGAAATCATTTCCCCATCCCTGTATCATAATCATAAGAGGCTTTTCATTGTCAAGTGGAAGAATTCTGAATTCTAGCCTCAAATTTAAGACCACCGTCTAAGACTCCAAATTACTTATATAAGATAAGGTGACATAGTCTTGCCAGTATCTGCTAAAGTGTAGGCAAACCACATTACTATTCTAATGCTCAGTTTCTCCATAATCAAAATGAAATACTGTCTAGGATTCTGGCAAACCACTTTACTAATCTAATGCTCAGTTTCTCCATAATCAAAATCAAATACTTTCTGGCCATTTCTGCCTTGTCTGTAGCTATTCTCTCATTATTAAATTGTCTTTTACTCCTCACTTTTTTTTCTGTGATTTTTTTAATAGAGTTAGGGTCTCACTATGTTTCCAGGCTGGCCTTGAACTCCTGGGCTCAAGTGATCCTTTCTCGTCCTCCCAAAGCGCTGGGATTGTAAGCATGAACCACCACACTTACCCTTCTTAGTTTTTTTTTTTTTTTTTCTGAGATCGACTTACTCTGTCACCCAGGCTGGAGTGCAGTGATCTCAGCTCACTGCAACCTCCACCTCCTAGGTTCAAATGATTCTCCTGTCTCAGCCTCCAGTAGCTTGGACTACAGGCGTGTGCCAACATGGCTTGCTAATTTTTCTGTATTTTTAGTAGAGACGGGGTTTTGTCGTGTTGGCCAAGCTGGTCTCAAACTCCTGACCTCAAGTGATCCATCCACCTTGCCTCCCAAAGTGCTGGGATTACAGGCATGCACTACTGCGCCCAGCCAAGACGACTTAGCTTTTTGGGGTTTTTTTGTTGTTGTTTGTTGGAGACCCAGAATCTCACTCTGTTTTCTGGCCTGCTGGAGTGCACTGGTGTGATCTCAGCTCACTGCATCCTTGACTTCCCAGGCTCAAGTGATCCTTCCATCTCATCCTTCCAAGTATCTGCAACTGTTAGCCAGGTGCATGCCTGACTAATATTTGTATTTCTTGTAGAGTCTCAAACTTCTGGATTTAAGTAATCCACCTGCCTTGGTCTCCCAAAGTGCTGGGATTACAGACATGAGCCACCACGCCTGGCTGGTATTTGTCCCTTTGTGTCTAGCTCATTTTACTTGGTATAATATTTATAAGATTCATGTTAAAAAAAAGAAAAAGATTCATGTTTTGGTCGGCTGTGTTAGAACTTTATTCGTTTTTATGGCGGAATAATCCATTGTATGTCTATACTGTGTTTTGTTTATCCATTCTATTGTTGATGTGCACTTGGATTGTTTCCACCTTTTCACTGTTGGGAATAGTGCTGTGGTAGATGTTGGTGTGCAAATACCTATTTGAGTCCCCGTTTTAGGAATGGAATTACTGGGTCATGGTAATTCTGTGTTTAACTTTTTGAGGAACCACCAGACTTTGTCATAGCAGCTGCATCATTTTGCATTCCCAGCAGCAGTATATGCGGGCTTCAGTTTCTCCACATGCTTGCCAGTTTGTTTTCACATTTGTGATTATGGCCATCCTGCTAGGTGTGCAGTGGTGGCATGAAGTGGTATCTCATCATGATTTGCCTTTCCCTAGTGATGAGTGATATGGAGCATCTTTACATGTGCTTATTGGCCATTTTTGTATCTTTGCTGGAGAAATGTCTATTCAAATCCCATTGCCCATTTTTTAAGAGTTGTCTTTTTGAGTTCTCTGTGTGTTCTGGGTACTAGACCCTGTGAGACATATGATTTGCAAATGTTTTCTCTAATTTTGTGGGTCGTCATCTTTCTTCCTTTGATTGATTCACAAAAGTTTTAATTTTTTTTTTTTGTTTTTTTTTTGAGACGAGGTCTTGCTCTGTTGTTAGACTGGATGGAGTGTAGTGGTATGATCTCGGCCCACTGTAACCTTCACCTCCTGGGTTTAAGTGATTCGCCTTCCTCAGCCTCCCTAGTAGCTGGGACTCCAGGCACCTGCCACCACACCTGGCCAATTTTTTTGTATTTTTAGTGGAGACGGGGTTTCACCATGTTGACCAGGATGGTCTTGATCTTCTGATGTCGTGATCCACACGGCTCGGCCTTCCCAAAGTGCTGTGATAACAGTTGTGAGCCACCGTGCCCTGCCAAGTTTTAAATTTTGATAAAGTCCAGTTTATCTGTATTTTCTTTGTTACTTGTGCCATAAATAAAACACTCACTGCACTTCCCAGATATTCTCCCTGAATTGTTTTGAAACAAATCCTAGCTGCTATATTTAGTGATAACACCTAAAAATAACAGTATCTTAATCGAATTGTTTGTGCTTTATGTTGATATCAAATATTATCTTCAGTAGAGAACTCGTTACCTAAAGTTTCTCTTCTCTGCTTCTTCCCAGTTACTTATATCAAATTGCACATCTTGGAGATGATGATGAAGAACCTGAGTTTTCATCAGCCATGCCTCTGGAAGAAGGAGACACATTCTTTTTTCAGCCAAGACCACTTAAAAACCTTGTGCTGGTTGATGAGTTGGACAGCCTCTCTCCCATTCTGTTTTGCCAGGTTTGTGGGCCTTTTCAGTCCCTTCCACAATGAGTCTAAAGTTAAACTGAGGTCTAGCCTAAGTAGCTTTATTAGCATTTCAATGGACTTGCCAGTGTGTAAAGCAGTTACATGTAGAAGTTTGAACACAAAAAAATCATTGATAAATCCTTGGGCTTTTTTTCTCCTTAATGGTGAAACGGATGTTTAATGTAAAAATTCAGATCATTTTCCTGTACAGCAAAAGTCTTAACCACAGTCTTCTCACCTATCCACTCCATTGAGCCATATTGCTTATATTAACAGCTTCTTGTGACTACTTCAGGCGTTTTCACTGCATTTAGAATCATGTATATGTTTATGTGTTCTATCTTCTTTTTCTTTTTAAAATAAGTGGATTCATATACTCCAGAGTATTCTGTAGTTGACCTCTTATCATACAACAGTCTGCATGTAGCTGTATTTATTTAATTTTACCACAGTTCCTCTTTAAAATAGTTCTGAGACATTGGGATCAGTTGGTAACAGGAAGTTTTGAATCACATTCTCAAGAAGGAACCTGAAGTGGCTCAGAATGGAGATTGTGTCTCTCATTGCTGGTGCTCAGCTGTAACAGCTAGGAATTTGATCATGCTGTTGCATCCTCAATTGCCAGGGTTTGAGTGACCATTAGGGACCACTCTTTGTGTAGTTAATCAGACTTCTGATGGGAGAGGGGCTTGTTCACTGTGTACTGGGGAAACAAGTCAGCATTCAGACAGGTTTAATTAACCCCATCTGAAATTAATCGCTTTTGTTTTTCCTTTTTGAGAAAGTATTGGTCCTGAGGGCAACAGAAAATAAGTGTGACTAATTTCTAATTTGATTATTAGTGATTTTTCCACCTTCATTGGAATTTTAACAAATAATGTGTGTAAATAGTTTATTCATCAAGAGTAAAATTAGCCGGGTGTGGTGGCGCGTGACTGTAATCCCAGCTACTCAGGAGGCTGAGGCAGGAGAATCACTTGAACCCGGGAGGTGCAGATTGTGATTGTGGTGAGCTGAGATGGCGCCATTGCATTCCTGCCTGGGCAACAAGAGTGAAACTCCATCAAAAAAAAAAAAAAAGAATAAAATTAATGGGAAGTTAAAGTGTCTATAGTAGGGCTTCTTAACATTTTTTAATGCTATGGATCTTTTTGCTAGCCCTGGGCATCTGGATTCCATCTGAATGATGTTTTACTTTTTACTTTTTTTTTTTTTTTTTTTTAATTAAAAAATTTTTTTTGAGACAAGACTCTCACTCCGTCACTCAGGCTGGAGGGCAGTGGCACAGTTAAATCTCACTGCAGCCTCAGCTCCTGGGCTGAAGTGATTCTCCCACCTCAGCCTCCTCATTAGCTGGGAGTATAGACACAAGCCACCATACCCAGCTGATGAATAATATTTTTAAATGCGTATGAAAATATACTTAGAACCAAGATAACAAAATATTTTTTAGAGTTGTGGAAAATAGATGTCCTTTATTGAGGCCTTATAAATAATAAAGATGATACACTTAAAATGGGTGCATTAATTTTTTAAGAGATTGGTGTGAAGGGTGTATACCCTCAGTACTCACATGCACATCTACGTTACAGTAGATTCCCTTACTTTGCAGAGAGAGTAAAGAATTTTCGTTTGAATTGTTCAGTTTGTCAGAACTACAATACAGATGATTCACCTCTTTTTACATATTGGTCAACACATAATTATGTTGGAAAGCAGCTGGATGTCTGGGACACTAGAGAAATACATGGCCCTTTCTGTTTGTTTTAAGCAGTCAGGTATAGAATGCTTAAAAGTCCAGATGCTGATTAGCTACATCATAGAAGTATCTATAGAGCAGCTGTGTTTGTGTGTAGCCTAAAAGCAGGGGTAATAAATACAATTTTGCAGCAATGATGACAGTAAAAGATAATTGGTGATATCTACAGACCTAAAAGTGACATAAATGAATGTTGTTTCTGTTGGTGACAAAGTTTATGGGTACTGATAATGTTGTAGTTACCTCTGTTTTTAATCAGAAGGAAATGTTAAATTTCACTTGAAGGCTGTGGAACACTTCATATCTCTAAATGTGAAAGTTCCTTTGTCAACTTATAAACTGATTTAAGCCTTGGTTGGGAAAACCTGCTGCATCAAACTGTTTTTTTTTTTAAAACATTGGGACTTTTCTCTTTATGTCTCGGGGCTGGTAGCCAATATATTAGCTTAATACAGTCAAAAATAGTTTGTCTCCTGAGAATGTGAGTTGTGTTTGAAAACAGCACTGGTCGATATTTTTTCATCTTTTTCTCTGTGCAGATAGCTGATCTAGCCAATGAAGATACTCCACAGCTGTATGTGGCCTGTGGCAGGGGACCCCGATCATCTCTGAGAGTCCTGAGGCATGGACTTGAGGTAAGATTGCAGTTTCTGGATAATCCACAGAGTTTGGAGGGAAGCATTGAAAAAGTAGTTGATGGCTTTACTCTGATATTGTCAAAGACATAGTTGCGGTATCTGTGGAAAAGTATGTTCTTTCTCCCTGAATTCCCTGAAGTTTATTCTTTAGACTTTCTATATTTTTTTTTTGGAAGTATTTATTGTTTTTTTATTTATTATTATTACTATTTTTTAAGACGGGGTTTCACCATGTTGGTCAGGCTGATCTTGAACTCCCGACCTCAGGTCATCTGCCTGCCTTGGCCTCCAAAGTGCTTGGATTACAGGTGTGAGCCACCACGCCCGACCAGATCTTTAGACTTTCTTTTTGTTCCTGAGACAAGGTCTTGCTGTGTTGCCCAGGCTAGTGTTCAATGGCGTGATCTTGGCTCACTGTAGCCTTGACCTCCTGGGCTGAAGTGATTGTCCTGCCTCAGCCTCCCAAAGTGTTGATTTCTGGTGTGAGCCACTGTGCCCAACCTGTACTTTTGATTTTCTATTTCTTAACTTGTTAGCATGATAGTCCATATGGTCACTAGTCGTGACATGGAGGCTAGGAAATCTATATGCAACATTTCACTCTTTACATCTAGTCTTAGTTAAATCAACTATATCAATGCTATATGTATTTTTGTGTCTTACTAAGTTTATTCCTTATTACTGTATGCTCTTAAATAGCATACTTTTATTTATTTATTTATTTTTGAGGGGGGGTGTTTCACTCTCTCAGGCTGGAGTGCAATGGCGCCATCATGGCTCACTGCAGCCTTGACCTTCCTGGGATCAGGTGATCCTCCCACTTCAGCCTCCTGAATAACTGGGGATGACAGGCATGTGCCCCACACAACCAGCTAATTTTTGTATTTTTTTTTTTGGTAGAGATAGAGTCTCATCATGTTGGCCTGGCTGGTCTTGAACTCTTGGGCTTAAGGAATCTGCCCTCCTCAGCCTCCCAAAGTGCTAGGATTACAGCCGTGAGCTACCATACCTGGCCAAGTTGAATATTTTTAGTGTTTCTGTAATATTACACCAAAGTGGATAGATCAGAATTTATTTAGTGAGTCTTTTATTGCTGAACTTTTTAGGGAATTTGGACACCAAAAGTTATCTTCTCAGCCAGGCGTGGTGGCTCAAGCCTGTAAACCCAGCACTTTGGGAGGCTGAGTTGGGCAGATCACCTGGTCAGGAGTTTGAGACTAGCCTGGCCAACACGGTGAAACCCCGTTTCTATCAAAAAATAATAAATAAAGTTATCTTCTCAAATCCCATATTCTCTTTGTATCATAGTCTTAATGTTAATGCCTTCTAGTGAGGGCCCTGAACTTGAACTTGTTAGGAATAAAAATAAAAAGCTTCCTATAACAGTTTGTTTTGAGAGCTTGAGAATGGCAAACTGTAGCTCTCAAGAGGCCTGCTGCCTGTTTCTGTAAATTTTATTGGAACATGGCCAAGATAATCTGGGGTTTGAATTCTGGCTCTACCACGCAATAGTTATTATTTAGCTTTTGTTTATTCTGTAAAATGGACTTAATAATGATACCTGCTGTAAAGAATTGTGTGAATTAAATGAGATGATACATATGAAGCACTTAGCTTAATATATGGCATGATGTATTCAATAAATGTTAGCTGTTAGGCCGGGCGTGGTGGCTCATGCCTGTAATCCCAGCACTTTGGGAGGCTGAGGTGAGTGGATCACGAGGTCAGGAGATTGAGACCATCCTGGCCAACATGGTGAAACCCCATCTCAATTAAAAAAAAAAAAAAAAAGTTAGCTGTAAATACTGCTGTTTCAGGGAATTTTAAAATGTTTTGTCTCTTCCAAAATGTATTTTTCAGCTCACCAAAATTTCAAGGACTCAGACCCAATTTAGAGCCATCGGTCTGTTGTTTTTTTTCTTTTTGAGTGCATTGGTGAGACCTTGCTTCACTGTGGCCTTGAACGCCTAGTCTCAAGCAAGTAGTTCTTCCGCCTTAGCTTCTGGAGTAGCTGGGACTACAGGTGTGCACCACCACACTTGGCCTTATTTATTTATTTATTTTTGGTAGAGACAGGGTCTTGCTAGGTTGCCAGGGCTGATCTTGAACTCCTGGGCTCAAGTGATCCTCCCACTTCAGCCTCCCAAAGTGTTGAGATTACAGGCATGAGCCACGGCGCCTGGCCAAGAGCCATTGGTTTTGATTCGTTAGTTACTTCTCATTAGATCTTAGTGAGTATATGATGAAAGCTAGCACTTTACACAAAACGCATATGTGTGGCTGGGCGGGTGGATCACCTGAGGTCAGGAGTTTGACACCAGCCTGGCCAACATGGTGAAACTTCATCTCTACTAGCGCTACAAAAATGAGCCAGAAGTGGTGGTGAAGTGGGCCGGGCGCGGTGGCTCAAGCCTGTAATCCCAGCACTTTGGGAGGCCGAGGCGGGTGGATCACGAGGTCAAGAGATCGAGACCATCCTGGTCAACATGGTGAAACCCCGTCTCTACTAAAAAACTACAAAAAATTAGCTGGGCATGGTGGCACGTGCCTGTAATCCCAGCTACTCAGGAGGCTGAGGCAGGAGAATTGCCTGAACCCAGGAGGCGGAGGTTGCGGTGAGCTGAGATCGCGCCATTGTACTCCAGCCTGGGTAACAAGAGTGAAACTCCGTCTCAAAAAAAAAAAAAAAAAAAGAAGGGGTGGGGGGTCCCTATAATGAGGACTCCGAGGCAGGAAAATCGCTTAAACTGGGAGGTGGAGGTTGCAGTGAGCTGAGAAAACACTACTGCACTCCAGCCTGGGTGACAGGGTGAGATTGTGTCTCAAAAAAATTTTAAAAATGCATTTGTGCATTAGCAGATGATTTTTACGAAGTGTAAGATATAAAGGACTCAAAAATCATCATTTTTGAGTTTCCTGCTACTTCTCTTCCCCCTTCAAATCTGTAGACACACCTTTGTTATATATAAAAATATTTGAGAATTGTTGAATGTTGCATTGTTCCTTTATGCCTATTTGTTATACCATGTTCTCTAACTAAATTATGGTCACAGCCGAGCCAGGGTGACTTGACAGTTTTACATTTGGTATAGAGTATAGCATAATTGACAGTTGAATTTTATTCATGAGGAAGTTCTTAGGTCTTCCTTCTAAATATATCAGTAAACTAGGAAAGGGCTATTCCTCCTGTGAATATACATGAGTTTTTACTATAAGATGTGGATTAGGCCGGGCGCGGTGGCTCAAGCCTGTAATCCCAGCACTTTGGAAGGCCGAGGCGGGTGGATCACGAGGTCAAGAGATCGAGACCATCCTGGTCAACATGGTGAAACCCTGTCTCTACTAAAAATACAAAACATTAGCTGGGCATGGTGGCGCGTGCCTGTAATCCCAGCTACTCAGGAGGCTGAGGCAGGAGAATTGCCTGAACCTAGGAGGCGGAGGTTGCGGTGAGCCGAGATCGCGCCATTGCACTCCAGCCTGGGTACCAAGAGTGAAACTCCGTCTCAAAAAAAAAAAAAAAAAAGATGTGGATTATACACTATATATAAGTGGCTACTTTATTGTGTCTAGATCATTTAGAAACATTTAATAATTTTAATTTTGTAATGATTTTACATTTATAGAAAAATTGTAAAGATAGTGCAGAGAGTTTCTATATAACCTACCTCCGGTTTTCTCCTCTAGATCATTTTGAATTTGGCTTAGATGTTTTGTTTACTCTTATGTTTGAGAACCTATGGAACATGTAGAGAATCATTCACTCTGACTTTAAGGAGCATAAAAATCTAATAGGAAAGACAAAACAGCTAGTGCCCTAAGAAGAAGTGGTGACTGATTTCTTCTTTTTGGAGACAATAGTCTTGCTCAGTCCCCCAGGCTGAAATGCAATGGCACAGTCTTGGCTCACTGCAACCTCCGCCTACCAGGTTCAAGCGATTCTTCTGCCTGAACCTCCTGAGTAGCTGGGATTATAGGCGTCCACCATCATGCCCGGCTAATTTTTCTATTTTTGTAGAGATAGGGTTTTACCATGTTGGCCAGGCTGGTCTTGAACTCCTGACCTCAGGTGATCCACCCGCTTTGACCTCCCAAAGTGCTGGGATTACAGGTGTGAGCCACTGCGTCCAGCTGGTGGTAACTTATTTCTGTGAGTGTTTATAGAAGAGAGGGGTGACTGCCAACCAAGGGGATAAGGGAATAATTTTTCTAAAGGATGTGGCATTTGAATTGGTCCAGGTGGGATTTGGTCTTAGGGGAGCTAGGGAAAGAAATGGGATGCCAATTTAGATGGCGTGATTCATTCCCAGTGGATACTGGTGTTCTGAGGACGATCACGGCATGTTGTACCTGAAGGAAAGGGATATGGTTTTGGCTGCAGCAACTGTACCCTCTTAGACATCCTGTGTCTTTTGCTTAAAACTGTCAGGGGGATTGCTGCTGTCTCTAGCCTGTTTGGTTCTTAGGTTCTTCTTTCACTAGGTGGTTTCATTCTTTAAATTCGGCATATATTATGAACCCTGCCTTTGAGACCTTATTTTCTGGTGTAATTGTAAGAAGGTAGCTGAGTTGCATGCTCACTGGATCTGTGGCTTCCCTCCTCTCCTGTCAGGTGTCAGAAATGGCTGTATCTGAGCTACCCGGTAACCCCAATGCTGTCTGGACAGTGCGTCGACACATTGAAGGTAAGCAGCTCTTTCCCAATAGACAAAATGAGGTTTTGGGTGCCATTGACATAGAAGGCTTAAAAGGCTGCGTTCATAATACTTCTGTATCATTTCCTTTAGCACCATATACCAGAAACTTTTTCTGGCCCAACACTGTTTTTGAAGCTTTTCTAATCAGGTTGCCTTCACCTACCATTTCTTTTTGTGCAGGTGGGAAAGATGGGGGCATAGGTTGGCTGTCTTATTTTAGTACATAAACATTTCATAGAGCTGTCAAGTGTGATGCTTTTTGACGTTATATTGATAAAGGCACTGGATTAATCTATTTAAGAGGTGTGATGTGAGGGAAAGTTGTGCTTTTTCATTTTTCTTCAACTATGTTCTTTTAAATTGTTTTGAAACCGCAGTGAAATTCAGGGTGGTCTAGGAAGTAAGAGATTTGGGAAAGCTTGTTAGTCAGTCTTGCTAGTGCTTGAGGAAAGCAGGTGGAATTGAGTGGAATTGGAATTTTAGCATGAGTAGAAAGGTGGGGACAGGGAAGGAGAAGGGAGTTTGAGTTTCTGGATATAAATGGTCACCGGATACTAAAACTTTGAAAGTAATAGGAGAATGCCTAGTAGTTAGTGCAGTAGCAGGGAAGTCTTGTGACAGTTGAATTGCAGTCTCCTAGAAAGAAAGCTCAGTCATTTTTCTGTTGATTCACTTTGGAGCTACATTTTTCTCTTGTTCTCTCAGAAATGTGGGATGGATGAGTAAGATCATCCTGGCTGGCAGACAGCTTTTTCAAGAAAACAGCTGTAATTCTGCCTGATATTTAGATCTTCTGCTTGTATGAAACATTTAATGAGTTGGGAAATATGTAGGAGGAAAACAGCTTACTGTTAGTAGAATACTCATTTTTGTGGAATTAGTTTTCATTGTAGGCATTTGAATCATATCCGAGTTGAGTAGAAAGGGAAAAATTGGTAGGCTTATGAGCTGAAAAGATAATTATTAGGCACCTGGTTTTGTGTGTAATATCTGCAGAAAGTAGTTGGTCCTTGTTGGTGTTTAACTTTTTAAATAAACTTTTTATTTTAAGACAGATTTAGGGCTGGGTGCGGTGGCCTTACGCCTCTAATCCTGGCATATTGGGAGGCCGAGATAGGCAGATCACCTGAAGTCAGGAGTTTGAGACCAGCTTGGCCAACATGGTGAAACCCTGTCTCTACTAAAAATACAAAAATTAGCTGGGTGTGGTGGCGCATGCCTGTAATCCCAGCTACTTGGGAGGCTGAGGGAGGAGAATCACTTGAACCTGGGAGGTGGAAGTTGCAGTGAGCTGAGATCGCACCACTGCAGTCCAGCCTGGGTAACCGAGAAAGACACTGTCTCAGAAAAATAAAAATAAAATGGATTTAGGTTTACAGAAAAGTTAACCCTCACTGTTTATGAAGAATACAGGAAGTTATTGGGGTTGACTGTCTCAAGACATAGTCTAGGTAGTGGGGACAGAAAATCCTGTCTCCTGAATCTTAGTCCAGTGTCCATTTTGATTAACTGCAGTGAGAGTCTGTGGGTCTTGCTGGTTTCTTTCAGGATAAGTTTAGTTGGTTGAGTGCCCACCATGTATTCAGAGTGACTAAGATAGCGTCTTTGCCTCAAACTCTTGCCATCTAAAAAAGAAGACAAGCATACAAAACTGTTGTGTGTTGTGATGTGGTGAAAGGCATGGGTACATTGCCAGGAGGGGTTAAAGGAGGGGGCTTGTGTTTGAAGGTCAGGACAGGTTCTTAAGAGGGACAGCATTTGCTAACTCGGTGACAGGCAGTTTGTTGTATGATGGAACTTGTAATTGAAAGTTTTTCTCCTTTATTAAATGTCAGAAGTCTCGGAAAGGACTATATCCTGCTAAATTTTACTCTTTCGGTACTGTAATTTGGGAGTCACCCATAAATATTGGTCGGGTTCTCTTGGTTCACTCAGTTTCCAGATACCCCAAGTTATTATCGAGTGAACATTCCTTCTGTCCGCACATGCTGCAGTCTTCCAGGCAAATACTAACCTTGGCTGGTACTTGGTGATACACACTACCAATACCAAGCCTTTTTTTCTCTTCCACAGGTGGCTGGTGAAGGTGCTGATCACCACAGGTGTGTACCTACTGCTAGGGTTGACTATGGGGTCTTACAGTTTACCCAGGGAGAGGGACCTGCACAATATATTGAGGCTGCCCCGATGGTGTCTGTCAGAGGGTAACTTTGCAGTTGGATGTCACTGGGCATAATAGTGCTATACACTGTCTGCCTGTGATGAGATGGTCTGAGGCAGGAATCTGCCTCTCTACTTTCTCCCACAGAATTTGTCAAATATGGTTAATTTGTCTTTTACTAAGCTAAAAAGAGTCTCTAGCTAGAGAACTTTAGCTTCATACTCTCTTGGAGTTGTACATTCCAGGTATCCTGACTGAAAGATCAGGACCTGGAGAAAGCTTTTGAGTATATTCAGAAAGCTGAAGCAAGATAAGTGTCAGGTACCCTTGTCTATGAAGTGAGAGTGAGTTAGTGGAGGCTTCAGTTGTTTGGATAGCCGCTCACTTTACCTTTTGTTGGAGTGAGCTGCTGGTTGAGCCTTAAATTCTAAGGCAAGGGAAGTAGAAGAGAAAAACATTCCCTCTTCTGGGGTCCTAAGCAGTGTTCAGACAGATGGGGGGAGCTCTGTTGAACTGAGACCTAAAGATGCATTGTCATACCCTGATAGATTCTTCACTGAGGTATGAACTATTGTAGTTTCACGTGAGACTTGCATCTTTTAGAAAAGGGCAGTGTGGATGGTACAGTTCCTAGTCATTTACCTTCACTAAAGCTTGGCTTTGTTCTAAACTCCAACATTTTTTTTTTTTAAATAATTTTTTGGGCTGGGTGCAGTGGCTCATGCCTGTAATCCCAGCACTTTAGGAGGCTGAGGTGGGCGAATCACCTGAGGTGGAGTCCAGCCTCACCAACATGGAGAAACCCTATCTCTACTAAAAATACAAAATTAGCTGAGCCTGGTGGCTCATGCCTGTAATACTCAGCTACTTGGGAGGCTGAGGCAGGAGAATTGCTTGAACCCGGGAAGTAGAGGTTGTGGTTAGCCGAAATCGCGCCATTGCACTCCAGCCGGAGCAAAGCAGAACTCCATCTCAATAAATAAATAAATAAAAATAATAATTGTAATTTTTTGTGGAGTTGGGGTCTTGTTATGTTACCCAAGGTGGTCTTGAACTTCGGAGCTCAAATGATCCTGCCTCGTCAACCACCCAAAGTGCTTGAACCACCATGCCTGGCTTGAACTCCAACTTTTAATCTGTATTTACTCTAGTACATAAGAGTTAATCTGCTGCAACTCTTCCTCACTGTAGAAGGAAGGGGTAGAAGTTACAATGTGTTTGGTGTTCTCAGGACAGTGTTTATTTTGAGGAAATCTGTGATTTAAAGCAGCTTTGAGACGTCGTTGACTCACGTCTTGAATTGTCTAGCAAAAGTATGATCCTATTTAAGTCCACTGAGCATTTATTTTCTTTTATGTCTGAGTAATCTGGAGTCTTGGTCAAAGGAAAGGTACCCTTCCTCCCTTCCTTTCCCCATTCTCTCCCATGAAAGTCAAAGGTTGTATGATCTGTCTTCTGGAAGGCGCCCTTTTCCCCTTCGTGAAGTTCCGAGACCAGAAATCCTGGCCAGTTACAGCCTTTGGTTGCTTGGCTTTAATTTGCTTTGACAGTTTTTAAGATTATTAGGTTTCAGTAATGGGAACACATGAAATGGTACTGTATTCATATACAGGTATTGATCAACTTACGACCTATGCAACTTACGACCATTCGACTTTACGACCACAGTCGCTAGCCACGACTGCTCCGCGTCTGGCAGCGCAAATGTTGCCCAGCTGGGCATACGACAGTGCGGGACAATAAACATATATGCTATATCATATCATTATTAGTCATTTTCTTGCCTTTCTTACTAAAATGTGAGTGGTTTATATCCCTATATCTTTAACAATATTAGAACATACTAAGTTTAAATTATATTTGAACAAGATATCCAGATGACATCTTTTATGATGAATGCTACATATTTGTATCCCATGGAAAGTCACATAAAATTGTGATGATTTACTTTTCTATATACAATGATAATAAATACCTGGCAACTAGTCCTTTTTAACCCTAAGACTTAACATAGTTCATACTCTTCTGCTTTTCAAAACTCATCATGTGCCGTGGTTTTTCACTTCAAACCATAGACCACCGTGGTTCAGTGATCTGTGAATATTCCACAGTTTTACACAAGGCTGCGCCTTTACCAGAAGTTAAGGTGACTTTTTAAAAATGAGATTTGACAAGAATGCTTTCATAATAAGCATTCAGGTCAACCTTTACTACTGGTAATGCAGTGTTTTACTTAAACCTGACGAATGTAAAAATAAACAAAATGGTGTAGAGATGATACAAATGGCATAAAATGAACAAAGAAAATTATGATATATAACAATAATGAAAGAAAATTATGATAAAATATGACTTAAAGATTTTTATAACATCATTTCACAGTACTGTACATATAGCCTACTCAACTTACGACCAAATTGTGTTACGACCGGTCTGTCGGAACCAATCGTGGTCGTAAGTCGAGCACTAGCTGTAATGTTAAAATTAAGCAACTTCTGTTATTTTTACACAACAGAAATTTCCAGTGCAAAAACTGAGAGTTGGAGTAAAGGTTCCAAGCTTGGTGTTATATAGAGATGGATTTTAGTTTTGTTGTAAGCTATTGAGACATCCATTTCAGAGACAACCATGTCCTTACTCATGATAGTGAATAGTGCTTAATTTTACAAAATCATCTTGTAAGACGTCCTCAAAGCATTTGATATGTAATGACAGTTATAGCAAAATGATGAAAAACCAAGTATCTTCATGTCCAGTATTATTCCTTATGATTTGGAAATTGAACCTTTACTC
Source organism: Cebus imitator (assembly GCF_001604975.1). Taxonomy (NCBI): domain Eukaryota; kingdom Metazoa; phylum Chordata; class Mammalia; order Primates; family Cebidae; genus Cebus; species Cebus imitator. Next base: position 460,208 of record NW_016107892.1, on the reverse strand, counting down.
TGTGGATTCCTGGTCTAACCATTAGAGCATGCCCGTTAGGAAAGATCTTTGAGCCTTGTTTTACGGCCACCACGGTAAATACATATAATATGTAATATTAACGGAAACAAAAGTTTCACAAAACAGTAATTATCTTACTATATATGAAGCATCGTCATAAATTACATTTATTTCTGTTATGAAGTGCCTATTGTGCAACCCATTAAATTGATTTTATGTCCTGCTAATAGGGCAGAACACTACTGTAGGCCATGCCAATGATACATCTTGTTGTTTCTTTGTTTGCTTTGAGACAGTCTCATTCTATCACCCAGGCTGGGGTGCAGTGGCACAATCTTGGCTCACTGCAACCTCCGCCTCCTAGGTACAGGTGATTGTCCTGTCTCAGCCTCCTGAATAGTTGGAATTATAGGTGCCTGCCACCATGCCCAGCTAATTTTTCTATTTTATTTTATTTATTTTTTTAGTAGAGACAGGCTGTCACCATGTTGGCCAGGCTGGTTTCGAACTCCTGGCTTCAAGTGATCCCCCCATCTTGGCCTCCCAAAGTGCTGGGATTATAGGCATGAGCCACCATGCCCAGTCGAATGATCTGTCTTCACTTGACCCTTGCTTCTTTAAAGAATGCTGATTCTGCATTCTGCAGAGCTGATCTAGTAATCGTAGTTCAGCTGAACCTCATTTGAAGTCATCAGAACCAAAAGTATGCTCTTCGTGTGGGTGAATAGACCAGCCTCTGGCATTGAGGTCTTGACAAGTGCTTAGGCAGACAGGGTCCTGTAGCTGCTACTACTAGGAGTGAGGCATACATTAAATTTTGGCACCTTTTCTTGTTCTGTTCCTTTTTTATCTGATTTCTGGGCAAGGGGGTGTTGATAGAAAAATTCAAATGTAAAGTAGGAAAATATCAACTCTTAAAAAATTAGCATGCTTTTACTCAACATTTATCAAGCTGTATGCCATACGTTGTACTGGATGGGGACATTTGCAGAAGCTGTTTTATGTTGTAGGGTAAGATATATGGGAAATAGAGGGACCTGCAGAAGAAATTTTGAGGGTTTCTGATATATACCTCAAGTCCTCTGACTTCCTTGAAAAACTCATCAATGTTTGTTTATTCAACTACATTTCATTAGAAAAAGCAAATTCTAATAGGATTGCTCAACACCACAGGATTGTTTTATTTTTAAGTAGTGAAAAACCAGAGAGGTCAGAGGTGTCAAGGTATAACAATATAAACAAACCTCACCCCCTGCCCCCATTTCCTGGTTATCTAGTTTTCTTAAGTTGTTCCCATTGGGACTAGGAGTCTGAGTTTCCAATCCTAGAATGACTTAGTTTCACAGAGGCTTAAGTAATCTCTCTTTTATTCATTAGAGCTTGTGTTCATTCCGACATAAGCTGCTTTTGGAAGAAGTTAGGGGTCTTTCCTAGTTAAAAGGGGTATCCCTTAGGAAGGGATTGTGGATTGACAACTGGCACAAATAAATGAAGCTCTAGCTCAGTATGTTCTTGCATCAATACTGTATTTAAAATGTCCTCATGCCTCCAATTCCTTTGCTTTGTCCTCGCTTCTCTAACAGATGTCTCAAGAAAATATTGAGGAAGGAGGGTATATCTGTAGGCTCTTATGACTTCCATTTTTCTTTTGGCTCATCCTCTGCTCTGTGCGTGTGTGTGTGTGTAATAACTACACATAGAAGTACCTTGGAAGGTTTCTGAAGAGAACTCTTAGTGTTTCATTTGGCTTTGTAGTTCTAATGAGTTCTTATCTAACCAACTCCCTTCTTTTCTTTTTCAGATGAGTTTGATGCCTACATCATTGTGTCTTTCGTGAATGCCACCCTGGTGTTGTCCATTGGAGAGACTGTAGAAGAAGTAACTGACTCTGGGTTCTTGGGGACCACCCCCACCTTGTCCTGCTCCTTGTTAGGAGATGATGCCTTGGTGCAGGTGAGGGTTACCTACTTGAGCTTACCTACAGAGCTTACCTACTTGGCTTGCTTTGTTCTTTCTTGGCCTTTGTTGGGGTGTAGGCTGCTGTGTTCATGTCTCTATTCACCCTCACCTTCCAATAGGCCTTAGGGAGGGAACATAAGAGTTTGGCACATAATATCCCCCCTGTATTTGCCTTTTTTTGTTGTTGCTATCCTCATCTCTAGTAAATATAAGTGTTTTGTTAATGAGCTTTGAACTTCTTCAAGTGGACATTGCAAAACATTATTTAAAAGTTGGCCTTGCCTGGGGCCTACTAAATAACTCTTTTATCATTGACTCCACTGGTGCCTCAAATGCAGTGCCCCCAGGTCTGATCGTAGTGAGAGATCTGATAGTTGTGAGGGTCATTCTGAGTGATGAGCCAAATTATTAAAGTCAGGTTTCTTTCTGTTACTGACTCTAGGTCTATCCAGATGGCATTCGGCACATACGAGCAGACAAGAGAGTCAATGAGTGGAAGACCCCTGGAAAGAAAACAATTGTGAAGTGTGCAGTGAACCAGCGACAAGTGGTGATTGCCCTGACAGGAGGAGAGCTGGTCTATTTCGAGATGGATCCCGTATGTTATTTTATCATTGCTCAGTGTAGGGTCCAGAGGGAAAGGTGGGCATTGTAGTCTAGGCATTTAGATGACAGTTAAAGAGAATTGAAGTGTCCACAAACCAGTTTGGCCCTTCACAGAGGTGGGGAAAAGGGTAAGTTGATGCCTAATTCTAGGTGGAGTTAGGAAATCCCCTTTTAGCAATTAAACACTTGCTCTTCCTGCATTTCACTCTCTACTTTTCCAACAAATATTTGGCATAGATTTAATTTCTGCAGTTCTGAATCCATTTCTGAAAACTTCTGTATGGAAGGATATTCAGTTCACTTAATTATCTTGCTCTCAGGAGTTTTCTAGTGTGGCAAAATTTGTAGCCTAACTGTACCTTTGGTTGAGATTTCCTTGTCGTTAACTGTATTTGCCCCTCACCCAGAGTATTCTCATAAACACATAAACAGTTTTATATATCTCCATTTCCTGAGAGCAAAGGTGGCTTAGGAAATTTATGACACATTGACCTTCTCAAAGGTCTTTTCATTCTCTGATTGGTAGAGATACTCATTTTGCTTGCAGTGAGCCTGTTAAATTCAGTCTTGGGAACTCAGGAAACTCAGGAAAATTCTTGTCATTGACTATAGTGAGAGGAGTTGGGGGAAGCAGAACAAAATATAACAGCTCTCCTTCATTCTCTAGGTCCAGGGTTTTGGGTGAATTGGAGCATGTAGACTCACCCCTTTGTAGTTTTGACCTCACTCTGTTTTTCCTCCTGTAGTCAGGACAGCTCAATGAGTACACAGAACGGAAGGAGATGTCAGCAGACGTGGTGTGCATGAGTCTGGCCAATGTACCCCCTGGAGAGCAGCGGTCTCGCTTCCTGGCTGTGGGGCTTGTGGACAACACTGTCAGAATCATCTCCCTGGACCCCTCAGTGAGTGACACTCTCAGCTTCAAGGATCATCTGGTTGGAACCTGACCATCTGGCCCACTCCTGATGTCCATTGTCCATCTCTGAGATCATCTGGGTTAGACCCCAAAATCTGAACCTACTGCGTCTCTTGTGTTGCAGTGTGTTTCAGGAGTCTCCTGCTGGGTGCTGTGGTTTAAGGATATGATCCCTGAGACTACAGAAATGTTTCTTTGGCTTAAGCTTCAATTCCCTTTTTTTAGTTAAAAACCAAGACCGCTTAAATTTGACTTGCTCCAGGACCCTAGATGACTTTGTGGGAGGTGTGCCTTGCTTTATTACCTTTACCATTATCTCCTTTGACAACAGGAGAAAAGCATGATCTTCCTGAAGCTTATTCTGAGATTTGGTGTAACTAATAACTCAATACTCTTAAGAGTCACTCCCAGGGTTTTTTCTGTGTATAATCTAATTCTAGAATTAGATTTCCCTAGGTATGTTTTTTTCCTCCCAATATTGTTGTTTTCTGTGTTTTTATGATTTCTCTCTCTCTCTCAGGACTGTTTGCAGCCTTTAAGCATGCAGGCTCTCCCAGCCCAGCCTGAGTCCTTGTGTATCGTGGAAATGGGTGGGACTGAGAAGCAGGATGAACTGGGTGAGAGGGGCTCGATTGGCTTCCTATACCTGAATATTGGGCTACAGGTAAGAGATCCAGAGGCCCACGCTGTGGACATCAGGCTTTCTGTAGGTTTCATGCACTCCTTTTTTTGATAACAGGCATTTTCTGTCTCCATGGTTTCAGATCCTTGCCTTATGAACAGTAAACAGTGTCACTCTGGGTTCTGCTGTCTCAACTCTTTAATTTGAACAAATCAGGCTGAGAAGGAAATATTTTCATAAAGAGTCTTCACATCTGATAAATGCTTTTTGATAGCTGCTCCAAGTCAGAACTGGATGGGATCACCTATAGTTCCCATTATTCATTTCTGCTTTTGGAATGAATACCTCTCAATTCATAATTGGCTTCATTAGCAATAAAGGACCCCTAAATGGTCCCTGTTGCCAAAGTTGCTGAACTCTTTGTGCTGTGAAAAAGTGTGCTTTGACACTAACATGGTGTCAGGATTCTTGATCATATATTTTTATTTTCTTTAATGTTTATTGACTCAGACATCTAAGTAATCTAGCCCAGGTATTTTTTCCTTTTTAATTTTACTTCCTGATTTAGAAATCTCAAACACAACCAGAAGTTAGAGAAACTAATACAGTGAACTTTCATGTACCCAGTTTTTTTGGGGGAGGGTTGTTATTTATCGTTTTTTTTCTTTTGTTTGATTTTAACTGGCTGCCACATGTATTTTCTTTTTTTCCTTTTTTAGTTCTAACAGCTAACAACATTCTGCTGTTTCTGTTTTATCTTTTCCCTGAACTGTTTTTAAAGCAGATCCAAGATGTTGTCATTTCATCTACAGATAATTGATAATGTAGCTCCAACAGATGTGTTTTTGTAAGACATTAATATTATCATGCTCAGCAAAATATAACAATAGTTTTTTAATACCATGTTCCAGTTTTCCCTGTTCTTCTTCTTTCCCCCAAAGTGGCTTTATAGTTGGTTGTGCGCAGCTTCTCATCATGGCACTCTATGCTTTTTTCCATTTGCTTCATGTGTCTTTTTATGTCTCTTAACCTGTCCTACCCCATTTTGCAGCATTACAAGATCACATCATTTGTCTTATACAATTTCCCACTTTCTGGACTTGACAAATTCATTGCTTATGTGTTCAATGTTCCTGTACCCTCTTTGTTAAGCTGGTGGGTAGAGTTAAGACCATGCCATCCGTTAGAAATATAAGGTGAGCTACAGGTGTAATTTAAATTTTCTAGGTCAAGTGGGCGGATCACCTGAGGTCGGGAGTTTGAGACCAACCTGACCAACATGGAGAAACCCCATCTCCACTAGAATTACAAAATTAGGCAGGTGTGGTGGCACATGTCTGTAATACCAGCTACTAGGAGGCTGAGACAGGAGAATCGCTTGAAGCCGGGAGATGGAGATTGCGGTGAGCCAAGATAGTGCCATTGCACTCCAGCCTGGGCAACAAGAGCAAAACTCTTATCTCAAAACAAAAAATGAAAAAGAAATAATAAATAAATAAATAAATTTTCTTGTAGCCACAAAAAGGAAAAAAGTAATTTTAATGTTTTTTTTTTCTTTTTCTTTTCTTTTTTTTTTAAATAGTGTTAGTCTCTTGCTGTGTTGCTCAGGCTGGTGTTAAACTCCTGGCCTCAAGTGATCCTCTTACATTGGCCTCCAAATGTGCTGGTGGGATTACAGGCATGAACCACTGTGCCTGGCCAGTCTTAGTGTTGTTTTAACTCTGTATATCTAACATGTAGTTAATATAAAAATTGCTGAGGTACTTTACCTTTTTTCTCTCTCTTTTTTTTTTTCTTAATTAAGTCTGAAATCTGGTATTTGGTACGTTACACTTAACTGTCAGTCTTAGTTCTGTTTAAAATCTATTTTTATCAAAAATTTTTTTTCCTTGAGACAGAGTCTCACTCTGTTGCGTAGGCTGGAGTGCAGTGGTGCGATCTCGGCTAATTTTTTGTGCTTCTAGTAGAGACAGGGTTTTGCCATGTTGCTCAGACTGGTCTTGAACTCCTCAGCTCAAGTGATCCACCCGCCTTGACCTCCCAAAGGGCTGCAATTATAGATGTGAGACACCACTCTAGGTCCTGTCTCAGTTCTGATGAGCCACATGTAGCTTGGTATAGCTATAGTATTGGATATTGCAGATCAAGAAATTGGTTAGATTCAGATTTAATTATTGGGGGAGGGGAGCATTTCTTTGCTTACTGTAAGTACAGTTTATATGAGAAAAGGATCCCTTTTTTTTTTTTTTCCCCCATTGTTTCCCTGTTTTCAGAGTAAAGAGTAAGGGCCATAGCACTCACTTCAGTGGGGACCAGTAAAGTGGGTTTTTTGCTGTTTTTTAAGAGTAACATTGGCCAGGTGCTATAGCTCATGCCTATAATTCCAGCACTTTGAGAGGCTGAGATGGGTGGATCGCTTGAGCGCAGGAGTTTGAGACTAGCCTGGGCAACGTAGTGAAACCTTGTTTCTACTAGAAATACAAAAAATAGTCGGGAAAGGTGGCACATTTCTGTAGTCCCATGTACTTGGGAGGCTTAGGTGGGAGGATTGCTTGAGCCTGGGAGGCAGAGCTTAAAGTGAGCTTGTCTCAATATATAAATCAAAATAAAATAGAGTAACATCATAAACTTGTGTGGATTTAACTCCTCTTTCTGTGTTTTTTTTTTTTTTTTTTTTTTTTTTTTTTTTTTTTTTTTTTTTTTTTTTTTTTAATAGAGTCTCACTATGTTGGTCAGGTTGCTCTTGAACTCTTGGCCTCAAGCAGTCCTCCTTCCTTGGCCTCCCACAGTGCTGTGATTACAGGTGTGAGCCACCTCACCTGGCTTGTTTTTTTTTTGTGGGGGATGCTTAATTGCCTCATTCTAGAAAAGTGGAAATTTCTCTTTCAAGTTGGTTTGCCTTTTTAACACAACCTCACTATTTGTGAGGGCTTCCTCGCCTTGTTGCACAATAAAGTGTCCCCACATGTGTCTGGAACATTCTGCCCCAGCCCCAGACGAGTCTTTCCTTTTAGAAACCTTGTTCTCTTAAGAGAAAATGCTGTTTAGGGACCGTGGTCAATATGGTTATTTATTTATTTGAAATATATATTAATGAGGAAGGATTTAACATACATGGTAAAAAGAAATTTTAAGGAGATCCAGTGAAAAATAAGTTTGTTTTTACTTAGTAGATGGTCCATAACTTTGAATGATTAAGTGATTTAGTGAGAGAATGAATGAATGGCTGTCTGATTATTTAGGATCTTTTTTAAACAACCAAGTTATTTCTTTCCATCTGCTCTGATTTCTTATATGAAGTAGCCAAGGGAGAGATTTCCGATCATAGCTGATACCTTTCCATCATGAGTAGGCTTCATGCGCTCCTCTCCTTTTGATTAGAACGGTGTACTGCTGAGGACTGTCCTGGACCCTGTCACTGGAGATTTGTCTGACACTCGTACTCGGTACCTGGGTTCCCGTCCCGTGAAGCTCTTCCGAGTCCGAATGCAAGGCCAGGAGGCCGTAAGTAATGAAGGTTGGGGACAGGGAACATGTTTGAGATTTTAGTGGCCCCATCTGAGAACAGTCTTTGTTGTAAGCTTTACTTTCACTAATTTACCACACCGTCTTTATTGTTTTCCTTTATGTTGGAAGTCCTGAGTTTCCTAACCTAGAGCCTCCTCATTGGGGTTCCATGGTACCGTGTCATTTATACGTGGGTTGAGATATTGATCCCTTTAGCCCCCTCACTGGTCAAATAGGGCTGGAAACCTCCCATCTAGGACACCACTAGCCATTAGAATTCGGGTTTTACCCCAGTCTTAGATCATTACTAACTTTACTACCTAATGCGAAAGAGATTGGGAAACATTGTATCCTGTGTAGTTTTAAGAACGTTAGTGTTTCTGGGCACTGTGCTAATTGATTCCATGTAATT
>NW_016107892.1:431740-452131 GCF_001604975.1 Cebus imitator | reverse complement strand
GCACTCTGTTGCCCAGGCTGGAGTGCAGTGGTGCTATCTTGGCTCACTGCAAACTCCAGCTCACGGTAAACTCTGGCTCCCTGGTTCAAGTGATCCTCCTGCCTCAGCCTCCCCAGTAGCTGAGATTACAGGCACTCGCCATCATGCCCAGCTAATTTTTATATTTTTAGTAGAGATGAGGTTTCACTGTGTTGCCCAGGCTGGTCTCATAAACTCCTGACCTCAGGGGATCTGCCTGCCTGAGCCTCCCAAAGTGGGTTACAGGCGTGAGCCGCCGTGCCTGGCCTTCATTCCGTTTAATGCTTGGAGCTGTCTAGCCTTGTGGCACTATTTTCATTTTACAAATGTGGAAGCAGGCTAAGAGAGATGATGTGGTTTGTTTAGATCATGGCTCGTAGCTCATGCCTTTCGTATATGCTCAGCAACACTGCCTCTTTCTAACCCTCTTTTTCTTAAGATAGCCTGTTAGATTTCCAGAATATCTTAGGATACTCTGCACTGAAATTTAGGGATAGGGTTTTTGGTCAGCTTACCATGCTTGTGTTTTTTCCCAAACTTAGTGGAGCTGTGTGTTTCCCCTCAGGTATTGGCCATGTCAAGCCGCTCATGGTTGAGCTATTCTTACCAATCTCGCTTCCATCTCACCCCTTTGTCTTATGAGACACTGGAATTTGCATCGGGCTTTGCCTCGGAACAGTGTCCCGAGGGCATTGTGGCCATCTCCACCAACACCCTGCGGTGAGTGAGTCCGTGTTTCAAGCCCAGCAGGAACCCTTTCTGCCAAGGTCTCAGACTAGTTCTGCCAGAGTGTTGGAGGAGGCTGTGAAGAGGTGCCAGAGAACTGACTTTACCATGAGACTTGTGTGTTACAATTGAAACCTTCATTTGGCTCAGGATTTTAGTACCTGGAAGCCAAGTTTTGGTGTTATAGCTTCTGTTAAGACTTTCACGACCAAGCTTCAATACTTAGCAGTACAGTCCAGTCTTCCTGAGATTTCAGATTTTTATTTTCTAGAGAAAGGGCATTGCCATTGGATTAGTTTTAGAACAAGTACTGGATCACTGCATTGATAACCTTTCTTACTCTTGTCGTTTGCAGTGTTAAATCTTAAATTTTAACCAACATATAAGTTATTTAGACCTTTTTCAAGTTGACAAAATTGTTCTTCCTGGTAATATTGATGTGAAGTTTGAGCACTGTATGTAATATTCCTTGCGAGATGGAAAATAACCTGAAATAACCCAGTCAGTTTGGCTTCCTTAAGTTTTGGGGGGCTTTTAAACTTAGGCCACCAAAGATGTGCACATCCTGGTTATAACTATTGGCTATTCATAATGAAACTGGCCTCTTGATAGATTAATCACTATTGCTTATCAAATGAGCTCCCAAAATTTCTTTGCAACAGCTTTCAGGGTCTTTTCTTGGTCATTGTCCTTTTTCTTTCCGTCATCTTTGTATGTATCTCTGCGTGTGCTAGAATGCTTCACCCATGTATATACTTGCCTGTCAATGTTTTCCTTGTTTTTTAAGCCCAGTCTTACAGCCTCATCTGTGGTCCCTAACTCCTGAATTGCTATAGATTTAGACAATCCCTACAGATTTTTAGATTTCCTAGCAACAGAACTTACTTCCCCCTAAAACTAAATTAGGGAAGATGACTGTTTGAGACAAATAAAAGCAGAATTCTTGGGAGCAGTTTGTTTATTTTTAAAATTTAATTATTTTCATTTTTAAATTTATTTTTTGAGATTAGGTCTTACTTTGTTTGTTGTACAGGTTGGAGTGCAGTGGTGTGATCATGGCTCACTACAGCCCCAACTTCCTGGGCTCAAGCTGTTTTTGCCTCAACAAGTAGCTGGGACTATAGGCACATGCCATGATGCCCAGCTAATTTTTGTTTTATTTATAGAGATGGGATTTCACCATGATGCCCAGGCTGGTCTCGAGCTCCTGGGCTCAACAGACCCTCCCACCTCAGCCTCCCAAGTAGCTGGGAATATAGGCATGCACCACCACACCCAGCTTTTTTTCTTCCTATTATTATTTTTAGTAGAGTTGGTGTTTCAGTGTTGCCCAGGCTGGTCTTGAACTCCTAGCCTTAGGTGATCTGCTCACCTCAGCCTCCCAAAGTGTTGGGATTGCAGGTGTGAGCCACCATGCCCAGCCTCTACTTTTTTTAATGTTGAGAATAAACTACAAATAAAACTCCATCATTAGAGAGCAGGTAACTATAGAGAGTTCATGTGATTCTCCTGCCTCAAGTCTCCTGGGTAGCTAGGATTACAGGCACATGCCACCACACCCAGCTAATTTTTGTATATTTAGTAGGTATGGGTTTCACCATGTTGGTCAGGCTGATCTTGAACTCCTGACCTCGTAATCCGCCCACCTTGGCCTCCCAAAGTGCTGGGATTACAGGCGTGAGCCACTGCACCCAGCCAGGTAACTATATTTTTTAGAGTACCTGGGTTCTGCTCATTTTGCACATAGTTTGTCTTATGTGTGCATCTCTGTCCAATTTGACAGAAATTTTTAGGTCCCTTGTTTCTGTCTCTTGCATTGACATAGTTTTCCTAAACCGTGAAGCACAGTCACTACAAATACCATATATGTTCAGGTAATTGCAGTGTTTCACAACAAATTTGGAATTGGTACTCTTTATTATCATTGGAGTGATTTAAAAAAAAGTTTTTTGACAATTGTTTGTGTTTCATTGGTAGGAACTAGAATTACCATAATTGTGGTAGGGTGTTGCCAAATGGGAAGGCCCTTCTTGGATCTCTTTGTCTGCAGCGCAGAATCTTCTAGATTAGGAGATCGTTGTTTAATGTTGCCTAATGCCAACATTAGAGCTTCAGGGATTAATGTGTTTGCTGACTGCTCAAAGTCTATTTCAACATCCAATTTCTAGGTTCTGAGGAGTATTAAATGACTGCCTTGCTTTTTGTCACAGGATTTTGGCATTAGAGAAGCTTGGTGCTGTCTTCAATCAAGTAGCCTTCCCACTGCAGTACACACCCAGAAAATTTGTCATCCACCCTGAGAGTAACAATCTTATTATCATTGAAACGGACCACAATGCCTACACTGAGGCCACAAAAGCTCAGAGAAAGCAGCAGATGGCAGAGGTAATGAGACTGCTGTTCAGGGGTTCTGTTAGAAGATATGTGAAATTAGGTTGAAAAGTTTAAACCTTCCAGCACTTGGGGAGGCTGAGGTGGGAGGATTGCTTGAGGCCACTAGCTCGAGATAAGCCTGGGCAACATAGCAAAAACGCACTTCTATTAAAAATATTTTAAAGTTAGCTTGGTGTGGTGGCTCACACCTGTAGTTCCAGCTATTTGGGAGGCTGAGGCAGGAGGATCACTTGAGCCCAGGAGTTCAAGGCTACAGGGAGCTATGATCATGCCACTGCATACCAGTGGTGCTTTGGAAATGAGACTATTAAAAGTTTAAACTCCTGTTGCTGTTATTATATTCTTATAAAAAAACATACTATGTTTTTAAAGATCTAGGCTGCTTTCAGCTTCTTTAAGCAGAGGCCTTTGCCCCAAAGTACTTCATTTTAGAGCCTTTCTTTTAACCCAGGACTATACTGTGACCTCCATTTATTCACAATTAAGTTCCCTTCTAAAACAGAATTCTTTAGTTCTTGAGCTTCCAAAATAGACTGTTTCCTGGATTTGGGCCCAAAGGAGACAGCTTTCATTTTCTCCACAACACCAGCTCTTTCTACAATTCATTTCCTAGCTAAAACCAAGTAGCTACAACCATGTAGAACTGGATCCAGCCTGAAAGAATGGAGACAGAGTAGTCTTAGCAAGGGAAATCAGATGGGTTGGATAGAAAAATGGGGTTTCCATTGTCATTTTTCTCAGACCATTAGTCCAATATTTGTCACAGCTGTTTTTGGTGTTTTCTACTAATATGTAACTAGCAATGTCTGGATTTCCTTTTTGTGATCTTCCGTCTTCTCTAGTTGGTATACTTTTCCCTTTAATCTTCATTTTGGGAAATCCTGGTTGGGATGACAGACTTTGCTGCTTTATGTATTAAGAGGCCCCTGGAGTGTTCTTACTACCTATCCTCTTCTCAGCCAGCCCCAAATCTGAGCACGCCAACTCAGTTATTTGTTTTTTTGGGGTTTAGGAAATGGTGGAAGCAGCAGGGGAAGATGAGCGGGAGCTGGCCGCAGAGATGGCAGCAGCATTCCTCAACGAAAACCTCCCTGAATCCATCTTTGGCGCTCCCAAGGCTGGCAATGGGCAGTGGGCCTCTGTGATCCGGGTGATGAATCCCATTCAGGGGAACACACTGGACCTTGTCCAGCTGGAACAGAATGAGGCAGCTTTTAGGTAAGGAGCCCAGGACAGTCCAGGGTTTGGTAGACTGGAACAGGAGCTCTGTGGGTTTTCACTAAGGCCTGTGACTCTTGCTTCTTCCTCTGTGTGTAGTGTGGCTGTGTGCAGGTTCTCCAACACTGGTGAAGACTGGTATGTGCTGGTTGGTGTGGCCAAGGACTTGATACTGAACCCCCGATCTGTGGCAGGGGGCTTTGTCTATACTTACAAGCTTGTGAACAATGGGGAAAAACTGGAGTTTTTGCACAAGGTAGGAATCAGCCAGTGGTTCTCCTAGTTCTTAAGTCCTATTGAATTCTCCCACTTTGCTTATATTATAGGTCAAGTCTTTTGGTGACCATCTCTTTCCAGCACACGGAAAATGCTGGGGCCTTCTAGCTACAGTGATTGCCTATGTGTTCCATAGGAAGCCTTTGTGCTGCCTAGTCATAATGGGGAGATAGATGCATACTTAATGAGCCCCTTGTTTACTGTCTTAAGCAGGCAAGAATTTGTGACCAAAATTCAGCAGTTTAATGAATTAAAATTCTGGCCTGGCATTGTGGCGCATGCCTGTAATCCCAGCACTTTGGGAGGCTGAGCTGGGCGGATCACCTGAGGTCAGGAGTTCCAGACTGGTGTGGCCAACATGGTGAAACCCCATCTCTACTAAAAATACAAAAATCAGCCAGGTGTGGTGGCGGGTGCCTATAATCTTTAGCTAGCTACTTGGAGAGCTGAGGCAGGAGAATTGCTTGAACTCGGGAGGCAAAGGTTGTAGTGATCTGTCCAGCACTCCAGCCTCGGCGACAGAGTTAAGATTCTGTCTCAAAAAAAAAAAAAATCTTTTCCACCTGCGTTCCCAGAAAAAAGATAAATGAAGTTACTTTTAATGGGTACAGAGTTTCAGTTTGGGAAGATGAAAAAAATTCTGGACATGATGGTTACACAACAGTAAATGTGCTTAATGCCACTGAAGTGTATAGTTAAAAATGATTGGCTGGGCGCCATGGCTCATGTCTGTAATCCCAGCACTTTGGGAGGCTGAAGTGGGCAGACTGTCCCTGAGGTCAGGAGTTCGAGACCAGCCTGGCCAACATGGTGAAATCCTATCTCTACTAAAAATACATAAAGTCAGCTAGGTGTGGCGGTGGGCGCCTGTAATCCCAGCTACTCGGGAGGCTGAGGCAGGAGAGTTGTTCGAACCCAGGAGGCAGAGGTTGGCAATGAGCCGAGATTGTGCCACTGCACTCTAGCCTGGGTGACAAGAGTGAGACTCCATCTCAGAAAACGAAAAAAAGATTAAGATGCTAAACTTTATATTATGTCTCTTTTACCGTAATTTTTAAAATAAAAAGAATATTCTCCTCTCCACAGTGACAGCATGTGGATTCCTTCAACCCTACCATAAGAGGAGTATCCTCTAGGAAATACTTCATAGACACTCTTGCTTGTTAAATTTGTGTCTCCTTTACAAGTACGATGTCTCTAGGCTGGGTGTGGTGGCTCACTCTTGTAATCCCAGTGCTTTGGGAGGCTGAGTTGAGCAGATCTCTTGAGCCCAAGAGTTTGAGACCAGCCTGGGCAATGTGGTGAAACCCAATTTCTGCAAAAAAATACAGATAATTAGTCGGGCATGGTGGTGCATGCCTGTAGTCCCAGCTACTTGGGAGACTGAAGTGGGAGGATCACCTGAGCCCAGGAAGTCCAGGCTACGATGAGCCATGGTTGTGCCTGCCACAGCACTCCAGTCTGAGCGACAGTGAGACCCTGTTTCAAAAAAAAAAAAAAAAATGTCACTTTTTACTAGCGTTTCTTTCCTGTCCCTCCACAAATGACAGTCCCTTCTTAGATGCTCAGGCTTTACTGTTAGGAGGCCAGTTAAACCGAGCACAGTCTCTGGGCAGCAGTCATCAGGTACCAAAACTTCCTTGTTACTTATAGCATTGATCCCTCTGCTGGGTGAAATGCAGCATATATATGGGACCTGTTCACCCCAATACCCTGATTCATTAGAAGCTACTGTATATGTGTTTTATTTCTCTAATGAGCAAAATAAGATCACTGGTATTGATAGGCTCCTGTGGAAGGAGCTATTTCTGGGCAGAGGGGCGGGACCTGTGGCTGGCTGGCTGTTGTAATAGCTGCATTAACTGCTTTTCCTCTGTAGACTCCAGTGGAAGAGGTCCCTGCTGCCATTGCCCCATTCCAGGGGAGGGTGTTGATTGGTGTGGGGAAGCTGTTGCGTGTCTATGACCTGGGAAAGAAGAAGTTACTCCGAAAGTGTGAGAATAAGGTAAATGTGCTAGCATTGGTGCTGAGATCTAGCTCACCTGTCAAGGGGGGAGGCATTGGTGGGGTTGTGGGCATTGATTTTTAAAATCTTATCTTTATTTGGACTTACTGTGTTGCCCTAATTCCAGCTTCAGAATTAGGCCCTAGGGTTTTTTTGTTTTTTTGTCTCGCCCTGTTGCCCCGGCTGGAGCGCGGTTGTGCTATTTTGGCTCACTGCAGCCTCCACCTCCTGGGTTCAAGCGATTCTCCTGCCTCAGCCTCCCAAGAAGCTGGGATTACAGGCATGTGCCACCACGTCCGGCTAATTTTTTGTATCTTTAGTAGAGACCGGGTTTTGCCATGCTGGCCAGGCTGGTCTTGAACTCCTGACCTCATGATCTGTTTGGCTTGACCTCCCAAAGTGCGGAATTACAGATGTGAACCACTGCACCCAGCTGGCCCTTGAGTTTTGAGAGGAGCAGGAGTAGAAGGATCTCATTTCTTAATTTATCAAGCAAGAAGCAAGAACCAGCTTTCTATCTTGCTAGCTTTTTTTTTTTTTTTTTTTTTTTTTTTTTTTTTTTNTTTTTGAGATGGAGTTTCACTCTGTCACCCAGGCTTTAGTGCAGTGACGCAATCTTGGCTCACTGCAACCTCCGCCTCCTGGGTTCAAGCGATTCTCCTGCCTCAGCCTCCTGAGTTGCTGGGATTACAGAGGTGCACCACCACACCTGGCTATTTTTGTATTTTTAGTAGAGATGGGGTTTCACCAGGTTGGTCAGGCTGGTCTCAAACTCCTGACCTCAAGTGATCCACCCTCCTTGGCCTCCCAAAGTGCTAGGATTATAGGTGTGAGCCACCGCACCCAGCCTCTAGCTTCTATGAGGAATGTAACTGTGAGAGTTAGGCATATGTTTGTACTATATAAAAAGCTATTTGGCTTTTTTTCCCACCTAGAATTTATTCTAGAATTCATTCCTGACTGATGTTCTCTGATATTTGCTGTTCTGCTGACCCTGTATATGTCATTTGGAAAACTGGACTTTGGGTTCTGAACCCCAAGGTTGCACCCACTATTGTCCTTGTTTTTCCCAGCATATTGCCAATTATATCTCTGGGATCCAGACTATTGGACATAGGGTAATTGTATCTGACGTCCAAGAAAGTTTTATCTGGGTTCGCTACAAGCGTAATGAAAACCAGCTTATCATCTTTGCTGATGACACCTACCCCCGATGGGTCACTACAGCCAGCCTCCTGGACTATGACACTGTGGCTGGGGCAGACAAGTTTGGCAACATATGTGTGGTGAGTTGAAGTTGTTAACTTGGATTACAGTGATGTGTAGGAAAGCTGGCTCAGTTTGTTGTTGTAGGTAAAGCCAAGGACACAGGATCATGATCCCCAACCTGAGAAGTACTAAGGGGTATAAAATTCCATTCTACCAAATCTAACTGTACAAACAGTCTGTCCTTTAAGCCTTCTTACTAGTCTTTGGATTTTTCTTTGTGGTTTATCTCCCTTCTCCTTATTGAACATGATTTAATAATGATAGGTTTAGTTTGAGCTAATGGCTATATTTCTTTTCATGTTTTATAAGAACTTTGGAGTGTCTCTTATGTTGTGTGGTTTTGCTTTTACTCTTAGCTGTGTTAAATAAACCCTTGCTCATGGGTTGATTCTTTTGAGTTTCTTGTTCTTTTTTTTTTGAGACGGAGTTTCGCTCTTGTTACCCAGGCTGGAGTGCAATGGCGCGATCTCGGCTCACTGCAACCTCCGCCTCCTGGGTTCAGGCAATTCTCCTGCCTCAACCTCCTGAGTAGCTGGGATTACAGGCACATGCCACCATGCCCAGCTAATTTTTTGTATTTTTGGTAGAGACGGGGTTTCACCATGTTGACCAGGATGGTCTCGATCTCTTGACCTCGTGATCCACCCGCCTCGGCCTCCCAAAGTGCTGGGATTACAGGCTTGAGCCACCACGCCCGGGCCAAGTTTCTTGTTCTTAAGACAAAGCTCCTGCCCACCAGAGCAGGTATAGTACACGTGGGCTCAGGCCCCTGCCTAGGCACTGCCCCTGTGGCTGACCTGCAAGAACCTGGGCCAGACATGTTGCCTGGAGACCCAGGTGAGCAGGTCCTGGCCCCAACACTGTGACTTGTGTTACTTCCTTGTAGGTGAGGCTCCCACCCAACACCAACGATGAAGTGGATGAAGACCCTACGGGAAACAAAGCTCTGTGGGACCGTGGTTTGCTCAATGGGGCCTCCCAGAAGGTAAGATTGCAGAATGGGCCGTAGGGAGCGCGCTGCTTAGTGCCTTTTCCTGTTGCCCTCACTGAAGAAATTGCCTTTGGTGAATTATTCACAGTGCACATGACTGTGCTGAGTGCCCTCCATCCATAGTCCTTTCTTACCCATCTGCAAAAATGTCCTTGGAGGATAGTGAATTCCTTAGAGAGGGTCCATTCCTAGTCCTCTGCTCTGAGGTTTGTCCCGGGCTTTACTATCTCCTGTAGGCATGCGCTGCTTTAATAGAGCATCTTTGGACTTTTGGAGAGATCTCTTTTAGAGGACAAGCCTAGTAATTGCTAGTTTATAATTGTTTTGTATCTTCCTTTTTTTTATGACAACTTGATAAATTTAACAAAATGGTTCTTATTGTTTAAGAAATGATGAACAGTAACTTTAGCATGTTTTGTGAGGTATTAAGCTTTAAGTAAATGAGAGAATTTTAAAGTATTTTTAGGTTTCAGTAATTTTTGGGTCTCACTCTGTCACCTGGGCTGGAGTGCAGTGGTGCAATCACAGATCACTGCAGCTTCCGCATCCAGGGCTCAAGTGATCCTTCCCCCTCAGCCTTCTGAGTAGCTGGGAGTACAGTACATGCCCCCAAATCTGGTAAATTTTGTGGGTGTGGGTATATGAGGCCTCACTGTGTTGCCCAGGCTGATCTCGAAATCCTGGGCTCAAGCAGTCCTCCCACCTTGGTCTCTATAATAATTTTGGATGTTAATAGATGGTGAAATGTGCCTTTGGGAGCACTGCTTGCTCCTGGGAGTCCAGGGAGGCTACTGAGGGCACACACAGTCACTAATCTGTTTCTGACTCACAGGCAGAGGTGATCATGAACTACCACGTCGGGGAGACAGTACTGTCCTTACAGAAGACCACGCTGATCCCTGGAGGCTCAGAATCACTTGTCTATACCACCTTGTCAGGAGGAATTGGCATCCTTGTGCCATTCACGTCTCATGAGGTAAGAGTGCCCACATTGCTCTGGCCTTGGCTTTTAAGGTTGTTTCTTGGTGTTGAATCTACCTAAGAGGTCAAATTTATTTGTCCTCACATATAATGAATAATGTTCTGGAAATTATAAAGTGACAGAAGTTCTTGGGGAGATAGGAATCTTGATTCCCCCACACCTGGGGAAGGCCATTTGTTTTTATACTGTACTAGGCGTTTGCTTCAGTCCAGTGTAAGTTTACATGGTTAGTCTGAGCCTAAAACTCTAGAACCTAACTCTACAGACTAGGATTGATGGTATTGATGGGATGATGCCTGCAGAGGCACACATCATCAACTTGAGGTTTGGCAGAGTTTGGCATGTTTTGTTCCAGACACGGAAGCTGGGATTGGGAATCTGACCTCACAAACCCTTTTTGTGTGGCATTCTTTCTTGCACTGCAGATGACATGAGGTCTCCTTTTGGGTTTTAACTATCCTGTTGTAGCAGAAAAACCTGTGATTATCAGAAAGTGATTAGATATTTCCTATGTGTTTGTGTGGTAAAAATCAGTAGCTTGTCTGTTCCTTGTGCTTGTAGAAACTATAGTTGAAATCACTTCTCAGTGACAGTCTTTTTTGTTTCTTCTTCCAGGACCATGACTTCTTCCAGCATGTGGAAATGCACCTGCGATCTGAACATCCCCCTCTCTGTGGGCGGGACCACCTCAGCTTTCGTTCCTACTACTTCCCTGTGAAGGTAAGTTGGGGGAATCTGAGCTGAAAAGGGAGATCGTGGGTAAAGGAGCAATACAGGGTGTGAATGTATTGATGGGAATAATACCAGGGAGGGCAGCTCCCCTTACGGCAGACCACAGCCAGAGCAAAAGCTTCACCTGCTTCTGCCATTCTGAACTCTGAGTACCAAGAGTCAACTTAGTTAGTGTTCCTGGCTCTACAAGTGGTGCTCAGGTATCAGGTAGAGAATAAAAAGCATTCCCTGGCTGGGCGTGATGGCACACGTTTGTGGTCCCAGCCGGTTGGGAGGCTGACCCCAGAGTTTGAGAGTGCAGTGAGCTATGACTGTCCCATAGCACTGCAACCTGGATGATAGGGTAAGACACTGTTTCAAAAACTAAATCAACTTTTCCTACAATTGCTGCCTTAGTGAGTGCCATTTTCTTTGGGCATCTCACTTATTTTTCTTCTCCTTTCTCCGTATCTTAGAATGTGATTGATGGAGACCTGTGTGAGCAGTTCAATTCCATGGAACCCAACAAACAAAAGAACGTCTCTGAAGAACTGGACCGAACCCCACCCGAGGTGTCCAAGAAACTCGAGGATATCCGGACCCGCTATGCCTTCTGAGCCCTCCTTTCCCCGTGGGGCATGCCAGGGACTGTGTGTTTCGTTTCCCCCACCACCATCGCTGCCACCCGGCTTCTGCCATGTCGTAGGGGGGTAACTGGATAATCAAGACTGCATTTTGAAAGCCAACAGTTCTTTCCCCTCACCCCTTCTCCTGGAATGACTGGCTTCCCCACAAATTGGCACTGAGATTTGCTATACTTCTCCCAACCTAGTACATGATACATGACCCCAGGCTCCAGTGTGGAACACAATGCCCCTATTCCCCAAAGCCGTCCCTACATTGATATGTCTGGCTCTCTTGTCTACTTTTGCACACACCCGTAATTTTTAACTGGTTTTCCTGTAAATAAAGTTTTGTACAATGTTATCTCTGGGAGGAAGGAAGGCAGGCTATGGTAGGACTGGGTTGGTTTCAATCCTGAGTTCTGCCACTCTAGAATCTAACCAGAAATAGAAACCTAGTTTTTAAGGTGACTAGCGTCCATGTGTCTTTTTCTGAAAATTAGGATGTAGGTGGGAGGTTTGAGCCCAAGTTAGAGCAGGAAGAACCGAGTAGACTCCTTCCTTCAGATGCTACTTGGAGCACTCTGTGGCTCCCCACTCCTAGGTCTGTGGTGATTTCTGGTTTTTCCTGGTTCTTTTTGCTGTGTTGATGAAACATGGGCTCGATAACCATGTGGATAGCCACCCCTCTTCCCATTGGATATTGAGGAAGGGTGGCTGATTCTTTCTCTGTTTTAGCTTCCTTCTACCCTGAGGATTTTAGTATGGGGATTTTAGCATGAATTCCAGCTGGGGAGTCTTAACAGGTGCTCGTTTTACTGACACAGCACCAGAAGAGATCCTTGGCTCCATAGGACCATAGGAAGGGTCAGGATAGAAGAACCCAGATACACCCCTGCCCGTGGGAATGGTGTATATGTGGGCCCGTTTTCTGCAGCACCCATCTCAGCTGGGTTCCTGAGGGCCTTTAGGGCATAATGAGAGCCTGTCTGCTGGAAGAGGCCCAGTTCCAGAAACGTTCCAGCCTACCCCTAAGAATTTCTCCTGCTTAGTTGCGTGGGAAGCCCTTGTCTTCCTGGCTGTCCTTGTAACTTGAACCTGGAGAAACGAGCTCACTGTTCTCAGTACTGCACAAAGTAAAATGTGTGTTCAGCCACCTAAATTGAGCATATCCACTGAGCACTGGGTTAGAATCAGGAATGGTAGTGATGAGATACAATCTGAACCTCCCAGAGCCCAGTGCAGAGGGTTCCTGACACTGTCTCCTAGAACTAAGTATCTTGAATCATGATTAGGTTTTAGATCAGTAAAAAGAGACCCAGGTTTTGCTAGAAATCGAGTCCCTAAATGTCATGTTTTGTTCTCACTTAGCTCATGGATTTGCATAGTAGACAGTAGTTCTGAATTAGATTTGGAAAACCTAATTTCAGGGCTCATTTCTTCCTATGGCCCTAAATCCATTGTGTCAAATTTTGTGATGTTGACACGCAAGTCATCTGAGGAAGTCAGCATAGATACTTGAGCAGCTTCTCACCTCTTTTCTAACTCAGGTTTGACTGAAATACATCCACTCCACACAGTTGGTAGGGGGTGGTTATGTAAGAAAGGAAAACCTAATTTCTGTGGAATCGAGTTGTTAACCACTGAGCTTCCTCTGGAAGTCTGCCCATCAGTTTGCTGGTTCTCTGTAAGAGGTAGGGCTAGGGCAAGGAATTGGGATGGAATATGGAAAGGAATTTTCATAGCTGTTGCTGCAGGGCCTACAAAAGTTCAAAATGTATTGATTGGATGTGGCTCAATGCCAGGTCCTATCTTTGTAATTGTTAAGGGACCTGATTGACTTAACGTGGTTTGATTGAGCAACCAGGTACTTAGGGACCTCTCTCCAGCCTTGCAAAATCCACTTGCAAATCTGCTGCTGCAGAACTCAGAAGGGGTACCCTTGGGTTTGCTTCCATCCTGTTCTTTTGCTAAGTCCTTGTGACTTAGATCCTAGGACTGAAAAGTTTTTAGTTGCCTCAGCTTTCCCCTGACATTACGGGCAGAGGTTCCGTAGTTGTTTCCTTTGGAAGATCTCTTGCCAAGGATAGCCTTCCTTTGGAGGAAGGGGGTTCTAGTTGGTGTGTTGCTTTTCTTGGTTAGTATAAATGTTTTGCTAGCGAGACAGCTGCCAGCATTGGAAAAGGCTTGTCTCACAGGGAGAGTGCTGGTCCCCAGAATGTGTGCTGTTCCCACGCTGATGCCTTTCTTGAGCGTTCAGATGGAAACAACCTGGCTTTCAAAATTTTTTAAATTCCTAAATTCTGTTTTATTTTTAATTTTTTTAGTTTTTACTAGAGACAGTCTTGTCTAGGCTGGAGTGCGGTGGAGTGATTATAGCTCACTGGGGTTTGAACTCCTAGGCTCAAGCGATCCATGTCAGCCTCCAGAGTAGTGGAGACTACAGGTGAATTTTTAAATTTTTGTAGCGACAGGGTTTCTCTGTTGCCCAGGCTGGTCTTGAACTGACGTCAAGCAGTCATCCTGCCGTGGCCTCCCAAAGCACTAAGATTGTAGATGTGAGCTGTTGTGCCTGGTCCTAAATTCTTGTTTGTTTGCTAGAGATAAAATCTCTCTCTCTTGCCCAGGATGGAGGGCACTGGTACAATCTTTGCCCACTGTAACCTCCTCCCGAGCTTATGCCATCCTTCTGCCTCAGCTTCCCAAGTAGCTGGAACTACAGGCATGCAGCATCATGTCTGGGTACTTTTGTATTTTTATTAGAGGAGGTTTCACCATTTGGCCAGGTTGATCTTAAACTCCTGGCCTCAAGTGATCCGCCTAGCTCAGCCTCCCAAACTGCTGGGATTACAGGCTTGAGCCACTGTGCCCAGCCTCTAAATTCTGTTTTCTATTCAAAATAGGGAATGACGTGTGTTTATTTGAGTCATCCACTTGCTCATTTGCATGTGGAATATTGTGTGTTTTATTATACCCTTAAAATTAATTTTCAAGGGCCATATGTAGAGCTCAGAAGAAACATCTCTGCTACTGAAATCAAACGATCTAAAAAAAGAAACAATGGAGGAGAGGGACAGATGGCTCTGGGGCACAAGGAAGGGACTGTAAAACACCTGCGTGGCCGTGGTTGATTGACATTTGAGTGATCTGATAGCCCAACACGCCACACACTTGTGAAGTTCAGGTGATCTGAAATGGGCAGGTGTAGGCTACACACCAGTCTAAACCAGCACAACCAAGAGCTGTTGCTCTTTTTTTGAGATAAAGTCTTACTCTGTTGCACACGCTGGAGTGCAAATGGTGCCATCTTGGCTCACTGCAACTTCCGCCTCCCAGGTTCAAGTGATTCTCCAGCCTCGCAGGTGTGCACCACCATGTCTGGCTAGTATTTTTATTTTTCGTAGAGATGGGGTTTCACCATGTTGGCCAGGCTGATTTTGAACTCCTGACCTCAGGTGATTCACCTGCCTTGGCCTCCCAAAGTGCTGGGATTACAGGCATGAGCCACCGTGCTTGGTGAGGAGCTGTTTAAGCCAACATCAGGAGACATGCTGCCCCACTAGAAGAGTCTGCTATGCTTATTTCTTCCACAGACATTTACTGGGCATCTACCATGAACCACCCCCTCCCAGCTCTTCTGTACCCAGAGGCTGGAGGAGAGTTTATAACCTGGCAGTCTCTTCCTGTGAGGTTGGTGGGGAGGTGAATCTGTCAGAGGGCCTGCCACCAGTTTCAGAAGAGCCTACAGCCCATGTCTGATTTCATCAGCCACAGCCTTGGGACTTTAGGAAAAATTAGAAGGTCCCAAGTCTGAAAAATGAAGAGGTGGCAAGTGGGCAGCCAGGAGTTTTAGGTCAGGAAATGGTAGGAAACCTGTAGATGTGGTTCTTAACCCCAGTGGGATGTTAGAACCCTCTTCAGTCAGAATAGATTCCTGGTGTCTGCCCCGATTATTCAGGAATCTGCTTGTGGTTGGGTGCAGTGGCTCATGCCTGATAATCCTAGCACTTTGAGAGGCCAGCCCTGGAAACAGAGACCCCATCTCTACAAAAAAATTCAAAAAGCCAGGCATGGTAGCACATGTAAAGCCCTGTTTCAAAAGTCTGCTGGTGATGTCTGGGCATCTGTCTGCTTCACAGTCTGGTGTTATGATCGGTAGCTGTGATGGACAATAAGTAGGCATTCCTGCTTGTTCAAAATGAAGACAAAAAAAATGTTATCAGAGAAAACCAAGTTTGGAAATTGCAGTTTTGGAAAAGGAGCTGGGCCAGCCCACCTGGAGTAGCTGAGGGGCCCTGTTAGCACCACCCCACCCCTGTGTCCAGCAGTTCTGGCAGTGTCCAGAGGCAAGCCCCCTTCCTCACTCTGCCTTCCAGAGCCCAGTCCTCAAGTTTTCAATTCTCAGGTCCACCCAACAGAACTTGCTCCCTTCTCTGACTGCAAAGTCTTGGAAAGGAGAGGTGCTTTCGGTTGGGTCACTGGGAATTATTTAGGCTCAGAAGTGGCTAATTTGGGGTCATGAGTATATGCGTATAAGCTAGTGACACGTGGTCAAGGGAAGCATTACCGTGTATTGTGGGTTATTAGGGCCTCCTGCTGTTGTGAGGACATACTGAGGAATCTCTTGCCTTTAGGGAGTCGATGCTGTAACTGGAGAAAGGCAACATTGCCTCATAAGGCAATCAGAAATGAGATTCCCCCTGCCAAATGCCAAGAGGCAGCGATGTCCATGAAGAGAGCACTGTACACAGTCAGATGACCTGGGCTCACTAGCCTCTAAGCATAGTCTGTTTCCTGCCTGTAAAATGGGAGAATAAGACTGATCTGGGCCCGGCATGGTGGTTCACACCTGTAACCCCAGCACTTTTTTTTTTTTTTTTTTTGAGACGGAGTTTCACTCATGTTACCCAGTCTGGAGTGCAATGGCGCGATCTCGGCTCACTGCAACCTCCGCCTCCTGGGTTCAGGCAATTCTCCTGCCTCAGCCTCCTAAATAGCTGGGATTACAGGCACGGACCACCATGCCCAGCTATTTTTTTTGTATTTTTTTAGTAGAGACGGGGTTTCACCATGTTGACCAGGATGGTCTCGATCTCTTGACCTCGTGATCCACCCGCCTCGGCCTCCCAAAGTGCTAGGATTACAGGCTTGAGCCACCGCGCCCGGCCTAACCCCAGCACTTTAAGTGGCCAAGGCAGGAGGATCCCTTGGGCCCAGGAGTTTGAGACCAGCTTGGGCAACATGACAAAACCCCATCTCTCCAAAAATACAAAAACTAGCCAGGCGTGGTGATGCACACCTGTAGTCCCAGCAACTAGGTGGGGCTGAGACAGGAGGATCACTTCAGCCTAGGAGTTTGAGGCTGCAGTGAGTTATGATTGCGCCACTGCACTCCAGCCTGGACAACGGAATGAGACCTGTCTCAAAAAACCCAAAAGTAAAAACTGGTCTCCTGGGGTCATGGTAGCACAAAGGCACATGGCTGAGTGCCTAGGGGTTCTGAGGCTTGTCCACTGACTTGGGGCTCTGGCCCTGGGACTCCTGGGAGATCTGGGGGACCTGCCATCCTATATGTGATGCTTTGAAAGAAAGGGGCATCATTCCAAGCCAAGAGGCCCCAGAGAGGGCACCATGGCATTTGTTCAGGTTTCTGTGAGGCCCCAGTGAGATCCTGTGGCTGTGACCCCATCACCTCCACCCCCTCTGACCTCCCACGAGCTGCGGATGAATTAATCCACAAGGCGGATGAATCAACGTCTTGGCAGAGCTTTCCAGCAGGGCCTTCCAGAGTGTGTGTGGCCTGTGTAGCCACTCCTTGGGGATAGGCGTGGGGAGTTAGCCGGGAACATTCCAGCGTGGGCATTATTGTCCTGTTGCAAGTTCAGGGCAAAACCAGGAATCCAGTTTTGTCAATCCAATTGGGAAAACATTTCATGAACAACTACTTGTGGTACACATTGGCCCTCAGAATAAAGCGTGCTATTATCACTAGGCTGGCATTTCTTTTTCTCTTTTCCTTTTTCTTTTTTTTTAAAGATGGGGTTTTACCATGTTGGTCAGGCTGGTCTTGAACTCCCGACCTCAGGTGATCCACCCGCCTTGACCTCCAAAGTGCTTGGATTATAGGCATGAGTCACCGCGCCCGGCCTCCTTTTCCTTTTTCTTCTTTTTTTTAATTTTATTTGAGACCAAGTCTCTGTCGCTCAGGCTGGAGGGCGGTGATCTTGGCTCACTGCAACCTCCACCTGCTGGGTTCAAGCATTTCGCCTGCCTTAGCCTCCTGAGTAGCTGGGATTACAGGCACCCACCCCCATATCTGGCTAATTCTTGTGGTTTTAGTAGAGACAGGGTTTCGCAGTGTTGGCCAGGGTGGTCTTGAACTCCTGACCTCATGTGATCTGCCTGTCTCGGCCTCCCAAAGTGCTGGGATTACAGGCATGAGCCACTGCATCCAGCCAGGTCAGCACTCCAGACTAGGTCGGCTGTGGAAGACTAGGTGTTAATAAGGGGTTCCTAAATCAAGGATTCTGTGCTCACATTCAGTGAAACATTACAGACTCCCCTCTTGGATAGTTTGAGGGTTTGAACATAGCTCTTCTCCTATCCTCCCTTCCCCACTGGCCCACCGATAATGAATCCAAATGCAGTCTAGTAAAATCAGGAAGCCTCCTATGAAAACTCCTTAGTAGAGATTCTGAAGATACCCCTGCAGGTGCCTGCTCTGACCCATGTGAAGGGAGAATGGCTGTACCTTGGGTGATGGTGCTGAGGGAAAGGACCTCAACTCCCTTAAGTGCTGGGTCTGAGGCCATGTGTTTCACCAGGGCAGGTCCTTGTCCCTCAGGAAAGCCTGGCTTTGGGGTCAGACCTCAGGAAGCAGCAAAATCTTAGTTAAGATTCTCTCTCTCTCTCTCTCTTTTTTAAGAAAAGAGACAGGATCTTGCTCTGTCACCCAGGCTGGCGTGCAGTGGCTCAATCATAGGTTGGTGCAGCCTTGACCTCCAGGGCTCAAGTGATCCTCCTGCCTCAGCCTCCCGAGTAGTTATGACTAGAGGCATGAGCGCCACCACGCCCGGCTAATTTTTTAATTTTTTTGCAGAGATGGGGTTTCTCTATGTTGCCCAGGCTGGTCTTTAACTCCTGGGTTCAAGCCCCAGAAAAAGGGTGAAGAATCTAATCCAAGGCCAGGCTCCGTGGCTCAAGCCTGAAATCTCAGCACTTTGGAAGGCTAAGGCAGGAGGATTGCTTTAGCCCAGCAGTTTCAAACCGGCCTGAGCAACACAGTGAGACATCTGTAACTACAAAAAATAAGAATTTAAAAATTAGCTGGGTGTAGTGGTCCTAGCTACTTGGGAGGCTGAGGTGGGAGGATCAACTGAGCCCAGGAGGTCAAGACTGCAGTGAGCTGTGATCATGCCAGTGCACTCCAGCCTGGGCAATAGAGTAAGACCTCGACTAAAAAAAAGGTCAGGCGGCCAGGTGCGGTGGTTCACGCCTGTAATCTCAGCACTTTGGGAGGCTGAGGTGGGCAGATCACGAGGCCAGGAGATGGAGACCATCTGTGGTGAAATCCCATCTCTACTAAAATACAAAAAAGTAGCTGGGTATGGTGGCATGCTCCTGTAGTTCCAGTTATATGAGAGGCTAAGGCAGGGAAATCGCTTGAAACTGGAAGGTGGAGGTTGCAGTGAGCCGAGATCACGCCACTGCACTCCAGCCTGGCAACAGAGCAAGACACCGTCAAAAAAAAAAAAAAAAAAAGGCCAGTTGTGGGGGCTCATGCCCATAATCCCAGCACTTTGAGAGGCCCAGGTGGGCGGATCACCTGAGGTCAGGAGTTTGAGACCAGCCTGGCCAACATGGTGAAACCCCATCTCTTACTAAAAATACGAAATTAGCCAGGTGTGGTGGAGCATGCGTGTAGTACCAGCTGTGAAACTCTGTCTCAAGGAAAAAACAAAACAATTATTCACCTTTTGGAGCTCATGTCTCCATTTGTAGACTCGGTAATTCATCAGTGCTCAACAGGGATGAGGTATCAGAGAAAGGTCTTTTCCACCTAATGGACCCCTATTCACACACACACACACACACACACCAGTCACCACCACATCGCTCACTTTTTGTTTTGTTTTATTTTTTAGAGATAGGATCTTGCTGTATTGCCCAGGCTGGAGCACAGTGGGTATTCACAGGCGCAATTACAGCTCACTGCAGCCTCGAAATCTTGGCCTCAAGAAAGTCTCCTTCCTCAGCCTCCTGAGTAGCTGGGACTACAGGCTCGTGTCACTGCACCCAACTCCCCATCACCTAGCTTTATTTAGTTTTATGAGAAGAGGCTTTTGTCTGGGTCCCAGTGTTCTGGAGAGGAGCTAGGGTAGTCCCTTAAAACAGTCCAAGCTGCGTGGGAGCCAGGGCCTGGGTTTTGGGGACTTACCGTAGTCAACTGGCTGGTGCCCTCAGTCGGACCAGTGCCTAGGCTGATCCGCTGGGTTGAAGGCTCCCTCCTACTCCACACTCCAAGGCAGGCGGGGGCCACGTGGTCCTGCCCCGCCCCTGCTGGCTCCGGTTCCTGATTCGAGCTGCCTTGGCCTGCTTTCCCCGCCCTTCTCATCAGACGGGAAGCCTGGACTGTGGGCTGGGGGCAGCCTCAGCCTCTCCCACTTGGCGCCCACTGCCTGTAGCCCCCCGGCAACTGCTTGGAGCCCTGGAGCCCCTTAAGGCCACCAGCAAACCTTAGGAGACCAAGTCGTGGCACGTGAACAGGTAAGAAGAAGGCAGGGCTTTCTCTCCCATGCCTCGCTTTCCTCTGCCTCTGACGGCCTCGCTGCTCCACTCCAATTCTGTTGCTGCTTCACTGATCCCAGCAAGAGGGACTTCAGCTAGACTTGACAAAGACAGTCGCAGCCAAGACGCTCTGAAGTGTGCCTCAGAGTAATGGTGTGAGCTGTCTGCTCTGGGTTTCAGTTTTTAACCTTTGCCTTCAACAGCCTTGTAGGAAAAAGCAGATCCACATAACCATAAAGGAAGTCATTTCTGTGTGCGCCCGTCTGAGTTGAGTCAGTTGACAAACCTACATTCTCAAATTGTTGGCATGGGTTATGGGGTGCTGCTCCACTATATATTGCCATGGGTCTTTAGCCCTTAATGTACTGTGTGTGTGAACTATCACATGCAT
>NW_016107892.1:427813-429647 GCF_001604975.1 Cebus imitator | reverse complement strand
AAAAAAAAAAAAAAAAAAAGCTGTCTCTACAAAAACAAAACCTCGTTAGGGATGTTGGAAGTCAGAGACCCTGTTTGTGAAGCATCTAGCACAAGGTCTGGCACTTAACAAGCACCCCTGGAGGCCCCCCCTTCCCCACGCCTGGTGCTTTAATATGCCAGGCAAAATTGAGACAGTCAAGGACATCTTCCTGGCCCAGAGCCTATTCCTTTATTTATTTTAATTTTAATTTTATTTTATTTGAGACAAAATCTCACTTGGTCGCCAGGCAGGAGTGCAGTGGCAAGATCTCGGCTCACTGCAACCTCTGCCTCCTGGGTTCAAGCGATTCTCCTGCCTCAGCCTCCCAAGTAGCTGGGACTACAGGTGTGTGCCACTACACCCAGCTAATTTTTGTGTTTTTAGTAGAGACGGGATTTCACCATGTTGGCCAGGATGGTCTCGATCTCCTGACCATGTGATCCACCTGCCTCGGCCTCCCAAAGTGCTGGGATTACAGGTGTGAGCCTCTGTGCCTCGTTCTTAGAGCCTATTTGTACCCAGCTTCATGGTAACTGGCGTGAAAGGTGTCATCACCTGTTTGAGGACATTTTGACTAGGCTTCTTTCCATCCCAAGGCTGGGAGGTGAAGCATGAGGCTCAGGCCTCCCTCTGGGGGGCCCCCAAACTTTCATACCCCTCTGTTGTCACATCTGGATGCCACCATTCTTATCTCTCAGCCACCCTTCTCACCATGCAGGTTTAAGGGATCCCTGGACAGAGAGGAAAGTTCCCGGAACGTCTGCGGGTGCACCTGCCCAGCCCCGGCCTGTCATCACTGGGGTCGGTTGCGTACATGGCTTAGCAGTAGGAGCGTAGGCTCTGGAGCTGGTCAGGCTGGATTCCAGTCCTGACTGCACCACTTCCCACCTGTGGGCAGTCACTGGACCTCTCTGACCACGGATTTGCCAAGTGAAAGTGTTAATATCTGCCTAGAATTACTTGAGATCACACAGGTAAAACAGCTGGTCCCAGGCAGCCCTTACCGTAAAAGTCCAGGCTGCACTCCAGAGCCTTTGGGAAGATACTGGAATTAGGCATAAAGAACAGGCAGAAAATCCATGTGTTCATTTTTTCAGACAATAAACATTGATTGGGTTGGCTGGCCCTGGTGTTGGGAACCAGAGAGAGACATGCACAAGACGCCTCTTTGCTCTTGACAGCACACACCCCTCTGCTGCAGAAGCAGGAAAGACAATGACCCAGTCGGCCTGAGTGCTTGGGAAATGCCTCCACGCTTAAAGATGAGGAGTGATTGATTAGGCAGAGATCGGAAGGAAGCCGGTATAGCAGGCACGCAAGCTGAGTTGAGTTTGGAGAAGTGGGAGAAGGGAGAGAAGTTTGGGAGGCCTGCAGGGCTGGGTGTAGGGGGAGGGGGAGTGGGAGATGAGATGAGGGGAGCCAGTGAGGATAAGATTTTGAAGAACTTTGAAGGTCAAGTGAAAAGTTTGATTTGCTCTCGATGATGAGGAATTTTTTTTTGACAGAGTCTCGCTCTTTTGCCCCTGCTGGAGTGCAGTGGCCCAATCTTGGCTCACTGCTAACTCTGCCTCCCAGGAGAATCAAGCGATTCTCCTGCCTCGGCCTCCTGAGTAGCTGGGATTACAGGCACCTGCCATCAAGCCTGGCTAATTTTTGTATTCTTAGTAGAGATGGGGTTTCACCATGTTGGCCAGGCTGGTCTCAAAATCCTAACCTCAAGTGATCTGCCCGCTTCGACCTCCCAAAGTTCTGGGATTACAGGCCTGAGCCACCATGCCTGGCTCAGGGCAATTAGGCTCTTCTCTCTTTTTTT
>NW_016107892.1:417477-426328 GCF_001604975.1 Cebus imitator | reverse complement strand
TTGAGATGGAGTCTGGGTCTGTTGCCCAGGCTGGAGTGCAGTGGTGCAATCTCGGCTCACTGCAACCTCCGTCTCCTGGGTTCAAGCGATTCTCCTGTCTCATCCTCCCACATAGCTGGACTACAGGTGTGCACCAGCATGCCCAGCCACTCTCTTCCTGTTAAACAACTCCCCAAACTCCCCATTTTCCTCCCCGCAACTTCTGGGCACCGCATTTCAGATGTTTGTCTCTGTGAATTTCACTGCTATAAGTACCTCATGTAAGTGGAACCACAATCATACAATATTCGTCTTTTTGTGACTGGCTCACTTCACTTAGCATAATGTCCTCAAAGAGTCTTGCTTTGTCACTCAGGCCAGAGTGCAGTGGTATGAACACGGCTCAATGCAGGTTGAAACGATCCTCCCGCTTCGGCCTCCCAGGTTGCTGAGACGACAGTCATGTATCACTGTACCTGGCTAATTAAAAAAAATTTTTTTTGGAGAGACAGGGTCTCCCTATGTTGCATAGACTAGTCTTGAACTCCTGGGCTCAAGCAGTCCTCCCACTTCAGCCTCCCAAAGTGCTGGGATTACAGGCGTGAGCCATTGCATCTGGCCTCCTTCCTTTTTAAGGCTGAATGAAACCCTATTGTATGTATATATACCGTATTTTGTTTATTTTTTTATTTGTGGACGGACACTTGGCTTGCTTCCATCTCTTAGCTATGGTGAATAACACTTCTGCCAACATGGATGTACAAAAATCCCTTCACGGCTGGGCCTGAGGGCTCGCATCTGTAATCCAGCACTTTGGGAGCCCAAGACGGATCACTTGAGTCCAGGAGTTTGAGATCCGCCTAGGCAACATGGAAAGACTTTGTCTCTGCAAAAAATAACTGGTGGTGTGTGCACCTGTAGTCCCAGCTACTTGGGAGGCTGAGGTGGGAGGATCGCTTGAGCCCTGGAGGTTGAGGCTGCAGTGAGCTATGTTTGCTCCACTGCACTCCAGCCTGGGTGACAGCAAGACCTAGCCTCAAATCAAAGCAAACCAAACAAAAATGAATGTGTTACTACTCAGAGAAGTCACCTGTGGAGGCCGATCCTTAATCCTAAAGCTCTGCCAACTCCTCCCGTGGTGAGGGCAGAGTGGCACGGGGTAGATGTAGGGTACAGAGGAATGGTGTGGGGGAAGACAGGGAGGCAGGCACCATCCTGGGCCTGCCCTCCAGCCTGGCATTGTATGTCTGCTGCTCACTGAATGCTCACAGCTCCTTGCAAGGTGCAATTGAGTCTCCCCCATTTTACAGATGAAGAAATCGAGGCACACGGAAGTCTCCCAGCTTGCCCATGGTCATGTAGGCGGGAGGTGGCCCCGGATGGGTAGTGTCCTGCTCCACCTGTGGTGGCCTCCTGATTTGGTCACCTTGCTGGTGGTCCCCCTGCTGTCCTGCAAGATAATCTGAGAGGTCGCTGGCTCATTTGGTGGCTGCCAAGCTAGCCCTGGGGCCCTGGTCCTGTCTGTGTGAGATGGAGGTCCCTCCCAGAATGCTAGCTAGTGTCAATGTCAACTAGGTAAGGGGGCTCCAGGGGCCGGGGTTAGTCTTGCAGCTCCTGGGATCACTGCCTCCTCCCTGGCCAGGCTCTGGGTGGAGATCAATGCTGGAGGCCCTAGGGCGGCCACTGAGCAGTGACACAGCAAGGATTTGGGAATGGAAGATGCTGAGAGCACCACACAGCCACGGACAGTGCTGAGTTTGAATCCCAGCTATGCCACCTGCCGCCTATGGCACCTTGGTGGAGTCATCATGCCTCTCCACTCCCACTTTCCTGAGCTTAAAATGGGGATAAATAGAGTCTCCCTACAATACACTCCCTCACACCCGTCAGGATGGCTGCTATCAAAAAAAAAAAAAAAAAAAAAAAAAAAAAAGAAAGAAAATGGCTGGGCACGGTGGCTCATACCTATAATCCCAGCACTTTGGGAGGCTGAGGCGAGGAGATCACTTGAGGCCAGGAGTTCGAGACCAGCCTGGCTGATATGGCGAGGTCCTGGCTCCACTAAAAATACAAAAGTTAGCTAGGTGTGGTGGTGCATACCTGTAATCTCTATTACTCAGGAGGCTGAGGCATGAGAATCGCTTGAACCTAGGAGGTGGAGGTTTCAGTGATCAGAGATTGCGCCACTGCACTCCAGCCTGGGTGACAGAGTGAGACCCTGTCTCAAAAACAAACAAACATAAAACAATATGTGTTAGTGGGATGTGGAAGAATTGCCACCTTGTGCACAGTTGGTGGGAATGTTAGCTGGTGTAGCTGCTATGGAAACTAGTTTAGTGATTCCTGAAAAAATAAAAAAATAGAGTCCAGGCATGGTGGCTCTCGCCTGTAATCCCAGCACTTTGGGAGCCTGAAGCAGGTGGATCATCTGAAGGTCCAGAGTTTGAGACCTGAGACCAGCCTGGCCAACACGGAGAAACCTCGTCTCTACTAAAAATACAAAAATTAGCTGGGCGTGGTGGCACATGGCTGTAATCCCAGTTACTCGGGAGGCTGAGGCAGGAGAATCGCTTAAACCCGGGGGGCAGAGGTTGCGGTGAGCCAAGATTGTGCCACTGCACTCCAGCCTGGGCAACAAGAATGAAACTTTGTCTTAGAAAAATAAATAAAAATAATAAAAATAAAAATAGAATCACTGTACAATCCAGCAATCCCATTGCTGCATATATACCAAAAAGAACTAAAAGCAGACTCTCAAAGAGATATTTGCACACCCATATTCATAGCAACACCATTCACAGTAGTTGAAAGATAGAAGCAATTACAAGTATCCGTCAACAGATGAATGGAAAAGCATGTGCCATAAATATATACAATGTGGTGTGATTCAGCCTGAAAAAGGAAGGGAATTCTGACACATGCTGCAACATGAATGAACTTTGAGGAAATCATATGAAGTGAAATTAGCCAGGCACAAAAGATAACTGCTGTATGATTCTGCTTGTGCAAGGAAGCTGGAGTAGCCAGATTCACAGAAACAGAAAGTAGAATGTATCTATGGTAGTTGCCAGGGGCTGGTGGCAGGGCGGTGGGGAGGAAGGAATGGATATAAAGTTTTGGTTTTATAAGATGAGAATTTCTGGAAATGGATGGTGATGGTAATATAATAAATGTATTTAACACTGCTGAACTTACACTTAGAATGCTAGCTGAGAGTGGTGGCAAAAATGATAGCCAGGCGTGGTTGTGGGCGCCCATAGTCCCATTCACTCGGGAGGCTGAGGCAGGAGAATTGCTTGAACCCCAGAGGCAGAGGTTGTGGTGAGCCGAGATCATGTCACTGCACTCCAACCTGGGCGACAGAGTGAGACTCAGTCTGATGAGGGGGAGAAAAAAAGAAAAAAATTGGTTGAGATGGTAAATTTTTTTTTAACTTTTATATTAGGTTTGGGGGTACATGTGCAGGTTGTTACACAGGTAAACTCGTGTCATGGGGGAGTCGTACAGATTATTTCATCACCCAGGAGTTAAGCCCAGTACCCAATAGCTATCTTCTCTGCTCCTTTCCCTCCTCACCCTCCCATAGGCCCCAGTGTCTGTTGTTCCCTCTATGTGTCCACGAGTTCTCATCAAAATGGGGATAAATACAGAGTTTCCCTGCAATACACTCCCTCACACCCGTCAGGATGGCTACTATCAAAAAAAAAAAAAAAAATGGCTGGGTGCAGTGGCTCATGCCTATAATCCCAGCACTTTGGGAGGCTGAGGCGAGGGGATCACTTGAGGCCAGGAGTTCGAGACCAGCCTGGCTGATATGGCGAGGTCCTGGCTCCACTAAAAATACAAAAGTTAGCTAGGTGTGGCTATACAAAAGTTAGCTAGCTAGCTCGCACTTATAAGTGAGAAGATGCAGTATTTGGCTTTCTGTTCTGTGTGATTTTGCTGAGATTAATGGCCTCCAGCTCTATCCATGTTCCTGCTAAAGACATGATCTCATTCTTTTTTATAGCTGTGTACATTTTACCTTATGCGTTTTTTTTTTTACCATGATTTTTTTTTTTTTTTCCAAGATGGAGTCATGCTCTGTCACCCAGGCTGGAGTACAGTGGAAAAACTTCAGTTCATTGCAACCTCTGCCTCCTGGGTTCAAGCAATTCTCCTGCCTCAGCCTCCCGAGTAGCTGGGATTACAGATGCCTGCCACCATGCCCTGCTAATTTTTGTGTTTTTAGTAGAGATAGGGTTTCACCATATTGGTTAGACTGGCTTAGAACTCATGACCTCAAATGATCCGCCCCCCTTGGCCTCCCAAAGCCCTGAAATTATAGGCGTGAGCCACCATGCCCGGCCTTACCATAATTTTTAAAAACAAGGGAAAAAATAGTAGGTCCTTGACAGGGTTTGTTGAGGACTGGGTGAAACAATGCACGTGAACTGTGTTATTAGCATCAGGCCTGTGGGAATCCAAGGCTTTCTGCCTTCAGGAAGGTGTTGCTAGAGAGATGGACAGACCCATGGAGAGGAGGGGCGTCTGTGTCCCTGTGGAAGTCATTACTCCATTCCGCAGAAGCTGCTCAGAGTGGGAGAGGGCTGGGGTTCAGGGAACCCCTCCTGGAGCTGTGACTGGGCCCTGCTTAGGGGATTCCTAGCATCTGTGGGATGGGCAGATTATTGGAAACTCCCTGGCAGAAAAATCACTCCCACTTAGGGGCAGTTGCAGGGAGGAGATTTGGGTTCAGCCTAGAGAACTCGTGATCAGAGATGCCTGCCTGAGGAACAGGCTGCTTTGTGGAGTGGGGAGCTGCTCATTAGTGGAGGCAGGTAAGGAGGTGTCTGTGTGCGGTGGGGTGGAGCCAAGGGGTCTCGGAGGCTTTGCACCTGTCTGATGTGACACAGTCCAGACAAAGTTGTACATAACAAACCAGTGTAAAGGTGGTGCTCAGTCAGAGGGAAGGAGCAGCCAGGTGGGAAGACTTGTCCCAGGTCTAGCCCAATAGCGCAGAAGTAGCTGCTGCCATTTCTAGTGGGCCAGGCACTGTGTTAAGCTGAACAGGTTTGATCTCAAATCCACCCCACAGCCCTGTGCGATCGGGGCTGTCAATACCTGGGAACCAAGGCTCAGAGGTTAAATCACCTGCCCAAGGTTAGCCAACAGCTGGCATTGCTGGGATTCCAACCCAGGCAGTCTGGCTCCAGCCCTCCATGCTGGGTGGAAGTCTCCCAAACCCGTCCCCCTGCAAGCTGGCCTCTCCCTGCCTCTGTGGTAGCCCCTGGCAACCAGTTCCTGGGGTCCGGGGTGCCCTGCCATTCCCACAGTACAGACATAGCTGCTGTCCCCTCCCTGCCCCGTTCCCCGGTGAGTCAGCGCTGCCCCTCCCTCTGGCTGCCTTCACACTTTCAGGGCTGGCTTCTCTGTGGAGCCAGAGCCGGGTGCAGCCTGCTCAGGTCTCAGGGTCTCAGGATGGCACTGTGGGGACCCTGCTGACCGAGGCTGGGATAGCTAAGCTTTGTGTCACACAAAGCCTTCCTTCTCCTGCCATTCAACGAGACACTCCTAATAACTCTCCTCCAGGCCTCAAAGTCTGTCCCATAGCCGTTGAGCTGATTTTGCCTTTTGTGCAACTGCGTTTTCCGACTCAGCTCTCTGGGTGCCAAGACCTCGTCCACGTGATTCAATTTGTTCAGCTCCAACCTGGCCCCTGATAGGCCATCAATGCCATTCCAAAAAGAACGACCCTCACTGTCCTCCCACCCCGCCCTGTTAGCTTGGGTGGCATTCACCTTGTATGAAGGCACAGGGAGCTGTCACTTACCTCTGTGCCAGGCGGGGTGCTGTGCCCTATACAGGCACCATCTCCCCGGCTTCCTGCAGGGCACAGCTGATGAAGTGCAGCTGATATTCCCATACTGCAGATGATGAAACCGAGGATGGGAGAGGTTAAGTCATGCCCAGGAGCCCGGCTTCTCCCCTCTCCCGGCTCTGGGCCCGAGGCTTGGTGCTGGGGCTGGGCTGGGGCCGACAGCAGTGATGTTTGTACTCCTCACTGCTCGGAGGAGCAAAGTGCATTTATCTTTCTCTTTTCCCCACTGCCTTGGGTGGGGGCCCTGGCAGTGCTAGCTAGTGATTAAGAAGCTGCTTAGGATCTCCTCCAAGTTTCCACAGTGGGAAGGGGCACAAGGGGTCAAGGTGGTGATCCTTCTCCTCCCCCATCATCTGCTCCAGGCTTGTTCTTGTCTCCACCGCACTGAGTCACTCCACAGCCCTCCTCCTGGCCTCCCAGGGCCTAGTAAAGCCATGCAATGCGCTGAAGGCCCGCAGACCCGCTGGCCCCGCTGTGGCTGGGCTGGGGCCAGGTGCTTTTCAATGTCTTCTCACAGGCAGGAAACCTTTGTTGGATGATGTCACCGGTGTGAGTGCCTCCTGTCCTTCTCACCCCTGTCCCCCTCCCCAGTGTACCCCACCCTGATGGCCTCCTGAGGGGTAATAGAAGGGCCCACCTCTCTCTGCCCATGAGAATCAGGTGGCAACATAATTTTTGACTCTCATGCTGCTGTGACAGAGTTCTGGAACCCTGAACCCAACCCTGGAAGGTGCGGCTGTAAACCCCAGAGGAGGAAGCGTGGTAGGCTCAGGGTTCTGAGACTTGACTACTGGGCTGTCTGCCTGCAAAGCCAATACCATTTGCTGAATAATTATTTCAAAAATAGCTTTTAAATTTCCTTAAAAAACCAATAGACTTTTCAAAGGCAGTTTCATCTATTTTTTGGTTAATTTTTATTTTTCTTAAAAACACAGTTTTATTCTTTCTCTCTCTTTTTTTTTTTAATAAATAGAGACGAGGTTTCACCACGTTGTCCAGGGTGGTCTCAAACTCCTGGCCTCAAGCAATCCTCCAGTGTCAGCCTCCATCTTTTAACTGGGTTGTTTGTTTTCTTATCATTAAGTTTTAAGAGTTCTTTGTATAATTTAGATACAAGGTCTTTATCAATATGTCTTTTGCAAATATTTTGTCATTTTCTGATCAGTAGTGTCTTTTGCAACTTTTTAATAAAGTCTAATATCAATTTTTTATTTCAAGGATCGTGCTTTTGGTATATAGAAAAACACCACCAAACCTAAGATCAGTTAGATTTTCTTCTATGTTTTCTTCTAGATGTTTTATGGTTTTACATTTTATGTTTAGTTTCCAGTTTCAAACTTTTGTGAAAGGTTTAAGGTCTAAGGTCAGACCTTAGAATCAAGATTTCTTAGTATCTAGGTTTTTTTTTTTTTTTTTTNTTTTTTTTTTTTTTTTTTTTTTTTTTTTTTTTTTTTTTTTTTTTCAGACAGTATCTCGCTCTGCTGTCCAGGCTGGAGTGCAGTGGCATGATCATGACTCATGGCAGTCTCAAACTCTGGGTTCAAGTGATCCTGCCACCTCAGCCTCCCAAGTAACTGGGACTACAGGTACATGCCACCATGCTCGGCTTTTTTTTTCTGTATATATGTTTTTGGTGATGGGGTCTTGCTATGTTGCCCAGTCTGATCTCGGACACCTGCCCTCAAGCACTCCTCCTGCCTTAGCCTCTCAGAGCACTGGGGTCAGATGTGTGAGCCAGTGCACCTGGCAATATCTAGATTTTTTTGTGTGTATGTGGACGTTCAATCATTCCAGCACCATTTGTTGAAAAGGCTATCCTTTTTACACTGAATTGCCTTTGCTCCTTTGTCAAAGATCAGTTGGCTATATTTGTGTGGGTCTCTTCTTGGTTCCCTATTGTTCCATTGATCTATTTGTCTGTTCTTTCACCAAGACCACACTATCTTGATTGCCATATCTTTAAGCAAGTCTTGAAGTCAGGGAGCGTCACTTCTAATTCTGTTCCTCCTTTTCAGTATTGTGTTGTCCTTCTAGGTCTTTTGCTTCTCTGAGTAAACTTTAGAATTGCCTTGTAGATATCACAAAATAACTTCCTGGGATTTTGATTGTGCTGCATTGAATCTACACAGCTGGGGAGAACAAATAACAATATTGAATCATCCTAGTCATGAACATGGAATATCTCTCCATTTATTTAGATCTTCTTTGCTTTCTTTCATCAGAGTTGTAAAGTCCTCCTCATACAGATCTTGAACATATTTTGTTAGATTTATAGTGAAGAATTTTATTCTTGGGGTGCTCATATAAATGGCATTGTGCTTTCAATTTCTAATAGGTAATATGTACACACAGTAATAACATTCAATAGATGGAGATTTGTTTTTAGTGAAAAGTAGCTTCCTTTACTTCCCATTTGCTAGGCCTCCATCCATCTATCCAAAGACAGTTACTGATGCCTGGTTCTTATAAGTCCTTCCAAAGATTGTATGTGTATGCTCAACCTCATAGTAATAATTATGATTTATTCAGCAAATGTCATGAGCATTTCTGATGGGCCAGACACAGGAGATGGACAGAGCCCAAAACGAAGTCCTGTTCTCCCTGAGCTTACACGCATTACAGTTAGCATCACTGACTGTAATGTCTAATCCTCACAAGAATTCTGCCTGGAAGGTCTTATTATCGCTGAGGGAGGGTCAAGGTCCCAAGGAAGACTTTCTGGGGAGGACTCTCTTCCTCTCCAAGAGCTCAAGCAGAACATATTCATCCTGCCAAGATCTAGGGGCAGGGCTGCTGCTGCTCAAGACCAGAGGAAGCAAGTTTTGGAAGGGAGGGCTTCTTGCCAAGCCAGTGGGTAGAGATGAGGAGGAGGTGAGGAGGAGGCTTTGGGAGGCTGCCAGTCTACTCTGGGCAGATTCATATCAAAGACTCCATGCCGTGGAAACCCTTGTATTTCCAGGTGGCTGCGTTTCCATTTCTCTCTCTTTCTCTCTTTTTTTTTTTTTTTTTTTT
>NW_016107892.1:413795-417322 GCF_001604975.1 Cebus imitator | reverse complement strand
TTTTTGGTATTTGTAGTAAAGACAGGGTTTCGTCCTGTTGACCAGGCTGGTCTGGAACTCCTGACCTCAGTAGATCCACCTGCCTTGGTTTCCCATAGTGTGGGATTACAGGTGTGAGCCACTGCGCCTGTCCTGCATTTCAGTGTCTTAGTTTTGTTTCCTCTCTAGTTTTCTTCTCCTTCTTCCTCTTTTTCTTCCCTGTCCTCTTCTTCCTTCTCCTTCTTCTTATTCTTCTGAGACAGGATCTCACTCTGTCACCCTGGCTGGAGTACATGGCTCACAGCAGCCTTGACCTCCTAGGTTCAAGTAATTCTCCTGCCTCAGCCTCTCTTGTAGCTGGACCACGAGTGTGCACCACTGTACCCTACTAATTTTTATTTTTAGTAGAGATGGGTTCTCACTTTGTTTCTCAGGCTGGTCTTTAACTCCTGGGCTCAAGCGATCCTCCCACTTCAGCCTCCCACAGTGCTGGGATTACAGACATGAGCCCCCACACTGGGGCTCCTCTCTAGTTTCATAGGAACATTCTTCTGGGGATTAGTCTAACCTTGTTTGGCTGACTTCAGGAGAAATGGGATTTGTCTTAGTCTGTTTGGCCTGCCATAAGAAAATCAGGCTGGGTGTGCTGGTTCATGCCTGTAATCCCAGTACTTTGGGAGGCTGAGGCAGACGGTTCAGTTAAGGTCAAGAGTTCCAGCTCAGCTGGGCCAACATAGTGAAATCCCGTCTCTACTGGGCATGGCGGCATGTGCCTGTAGTCCCAGCTACTTGGGAGGCTGAGACAGGAGAATCGCTGGAACCTGGGAGGCAGAGGTTGCGGTGAGCTGAGATTGCACCACTGCACACCAGCATGGTGACATATCGAGACTCCGTCTCAAAAGAAAAAAAAAAAAGAGAAAATTGTATAGATCGGGGGGCTTGTAAACAACTGAAGTGTATTGTTCCCAAGGCTGAGAAGACCAAGTTCAGGCACTGACAGATTGTCCTAGGTGGCTGTCTTTTCCCTGTAGTCTCATAGGCAGAAGGAGTGAGGGATCTCTCTGGGGTCTCTTCTATAAGGGCACTAAACCCATTCATGAAGGCTCACTGTCATAACCTCATCATCTTCCAAAGACTCCACCTTCTAATGCCTTTACCTTGGGGTGATGACTTTTGCAGGGGGATGCAGATATTCATACCATGGCAGGATTTATTTATGCCAAGACTAAGACTGTCCAGGAAGGTGGCCAGGGCCTCCCCAGAGGCACAAAGAAGACCATGGTGATGACAGGCTGTGATATGGAGCCAGGGAGAAGTGAATTGCTGCAGACCAGGCATGTGAGTGCCAGTTCTGGGCCAAATTA
Source organism: Cebus imitator (assembly GCF_001604975.1). Lineage (NCBI taxonomy): Eukaryota > Metazoa > Chordata > Mammalia > Primates > Cebidae > Cebus > Cebus imitator. The sequence goes on along the minus strand of NW_016107892.1, from coordinate 415,979 downwards.
ACCTCCTCCCATGTCTCCCTCCCGGGCTGGAGGTGACTGCTCCACATGGCATTGGACACAATGGCAACCCATTTCCCACCTCTGCTTCAGAAACTAGAGCCCCTGCAGCCACTCGTATGCGTCTCTGTACCTTTATCCTCCACTCTGCCAAAAATATTTGTGTTCAGTTGCAATGAGGGTGTAGCGGCTATTGTCTGTGTGTGTCATGCTTATAGTAATGTTAGCTTACCACCGACTAGGCCCAGGGCTAATCACTGCAAATTTCATTCCCTCTTTATTAAAAAAAAATCGTTTTTTTGGCCGGATGTGGTGGCTGACGCCTGTAATCTCAGCCCTGTGGGAGGCCGAGGTGGGTGGATCACAAGTTCAGGAGTTCGACACCAGCCTGACCAACATGGTGAAACCCCATCTCTACTAAAAATACAAAAATTAACTGGGCATGGTGGTTCATGCCTGTACTTCCAGCACTTTGGGAGGCTGAGGCTGGTGGATCACCTGACATCAGGAGTTTGAGACCAGTTCGGGACCAGTTCGAGACCCTGTCTCTACTAAAAATACAAAAATTAGCTGGGCTTGGTGGCAGGCACCTATAATCCCAACTACTGCGGAAGCTGAGGCAGGAGAATCGCCTGAACCCAGGACTCGGAGGCTCCAGTGAGCCAAGATTGCACCACTGCATTCCAGCCTGGGTGACAGAGTGAAACTCGGTCTCAAAAAATAAAATAAATAAATAATAAAAAATAAAAATCAATCTTTTAAAGAATTAAAATTAGTTTTATTCAGAAGTCTTACTGAAGACGATAGATGGATGCGTGCAGCCCAGTAGCTATTCTGTCTGACTGCTGTAAGGCAGTGCTTCAGCTCCTAGCTCATACACAGGCAGGAGGGGTTCAGAAGGTGCAAAGTCACATCAGACCTGCTTAGAAGTTACATTAAAGTAGAACCACATCAAGGTTGAGTGTAAGAGTCCATCCGGTTACAGATTAGAGGCTTATCGCCAACCTTGTAAGATGTTATCTTATGTGCAGCGAAAGGCACGGCTCAGGTTACACATGTTTTAAGGAATATACTGACTCGGGCAAGAGATGGTGGGGGTCAAGTTCTGTATCCTGTTTCGTCTTCAAGTATCTTTCTGGAGAGTTACACATTGTCAGCCAAGGGGCTTTGTGAAATGGCAAGCAGAAATGAGCAAACAGGGATTCTAAGGTTTATTACTTTGTCTTATACCTGTTATGTCTGGCTTCTTCTTCTTTTTTTTTTTTTTTTAAACAAAGTCTCATGGTGAGATCTCAGCTCACTGTAACCTCTGCCTCCTGGGTTCAAACAATTCTCCTGCCTCACCCTCCCAAGTAGCTGGGACTACAGGTGCCCACCAACATGCCCAGTTAATTTTTCTATTTGTTTTAGTAGAGATGGGGTTTCACCATCTTGGCCAGGTTGATCTCCAACTCCTGATCTCAGGTGATCTGCCTGCCTTGGCCCCAAAGTGCTGGGATTACAGGCATGAGCCACTGTGCCCAGCCTCTTTATTTATTTATTCTTATTAATTTTTGAGACAGGGTCTTGCTTTGTGGCCCAGAATAGAGTGCAGTGGTGTGATCACAGCTTACTGAAGCCATTGCACTCCAGCCTGGGTGAGCCAGGCATGGTGGCTCATGTCTATAATCCCAGCACTTTGGGAGGCTGAGGTGGGTGGATCACAAGGTCAGGAGTTCAAGACCAGCCTGGCCAACATGGTGAAACCCTGTATCTACTAAAAATACAAAAAGTAGCTAGGCATGGTGGTGCTTACCTGTAATCCCAGCTACTCGGGAGGCTGAGGCAGGAGAATCGCTTGAACCTAGGAGGTGGAGGTTGCAGTGAGCCGAGATCATGCCACTGCACTCCAGCCTGGTGACAGAGCGAGACTCTGTCTCAAAAAAGAAAAATTTCCCTTAGGCAGCGTGTGGTGGCTCATGCCTGTAATCCCAGCACTTTGGGAGGCCGAGGCGGGTGGATCACGAGGTCAAGAGATCGAGACCATCCTGGTCAACATAGTGAAACCCCATCTCTACTAAAAATACAAAAAATCAGCTGGGCATGGTGGCGCGTGCCTGTAATCCCAGCTACTCAGGAGGCTGAGGCAGGAGAATTGCCTGAACCCAGGAGGCGGAGGTTGCGGTGAGCCGAGATTGCGCCATTGCA
>NW_016107892.1:405411-413780 GCF_001604975.1 Cebus imitator | reverse complement strand
TCTCTACTAAAACTACAAAAAATTAGCTGGGCATGGTGGCGCGTGTCTGTAGTCCCAGCTACTCAGGAGGCTGAGGCAGGAGAATTGCCTGAACCCAGGAGGCGGAGGTTGCGGTGAGCCGAGATTGCGCCATTGCACTCCAGCCTGGACAACAAGAGCGAAACTACGTCTCAAAAAAAAAAAAAAAAAAAGAATTAGCTGGGCACGATGGTGTGGCCCTGTAATTCCAGCTACTTAGAGGGGATGCTGGGAGAGATAGGGGATGCTGGGAAAAGCAGGGGATGCTGGGAGAAATGAGGGGATGCTAGGAGAAGTAGGGGATTCTGGGAGAAGTGGGGGATGCTGAGAGAAGTAGGGGATGCGGGGAGAACTAGGGAATGCTGGGAGAAGTGGGGGATACTGAGAGAGATGGAGAATGCTGGGAGAGATAAGAAATGCTGAGAGAAGTGGGGAATGCTGGAAAAGGAGGGGAGGGTGCCCTACTGGGCACCCTGCATGGATTCAGCATTCCTTCTCTCCATTCCCCTGTCCTCTGTTTATATGCTGCCTCAGAGGCTGATTCCTTTTTTATTAAAAAAATTTTTTTTTTAAATTGTAGAGACAGGGTCTTGCTATGTGTCACAGGCTGGTCTTGAACTCCTGGCCTCAAGGGATCCTCCCACCTCAGCCTTCCAAATTGCTAGGGTTATAGGTGTGCCCCATCATGCCCAGCCTGATTCCTTCTTCTTTTTCTTTTTTTAATTTTTTTATTTTTGAGACAGAGTCTCACTCTGTCACTCAGGCTAGAGTGCAGTGGTGCAATCTCGGCTCACTGCAGCCTCTGCCTCCCGGGCTCAAGCGATCCTCCCACCTCAGCCTCCTACATAGCTGGGACTACCCTGCCTGGCTATTTTTTTTGTATGTTTAGTAGAGATGGGGTTTCACTATGTTGCCCAGGCTGTTCTCCATCTCCTGACCTCAAGTGATCTGCCTGTCTTGGCCTCCAAAAGTGCTGGGATTATAGGTGTCAGCCACCACCGCCATCTGGCCCTAATCCCTTTTTTATCAGAAGCCAGCCTTCTGCTAGGTTTCCCAGCAGTCCCAGGTGGGGTGGGGACAGTGGGAATGAAAGGCTATCTTCCCTTATCTGGGAGGGGTCTTCTCATGACCCTGGTAGAACCATGGATGCCTCTGTCCAACTGGCTGCCTCACCGGCAGACAAGGAAACTGAGCTGCCAGCCCCAGGCAGAGCCCAGCCAAGGATGGCCTTGGGGAGACAGAAGGACAAGGGACCATAGATTTTCCAGATTTAGAAGAAATAAAGATGGCAAATCCATCCATGGTAAAGTGGAATTGCTCCTCTCTAGGCCCAGCAGCTCTGGGCTACAGCTGGAGTGGCCTGTCCTGACAAGCTCAAGGTACGGCATGCAACCCCTGTGTTAAGACTCTGAAGTTACAGAGGACTCAGGTCTCCCCCGTCCCGTGCGAGATCCTCATGGTTGCTGTGAGCCGTGTAAGGCCAGGCTCCTTTGAGCTCACAATCAGGCTTTGAGCTGCACAAAATTGCTAGGTTGGGGGAGGGTGGTCTTTTCCTTTGCCTTCAGACAATTGTGGGGATGTAAAGTTACAGCAATAGCATGACTGTTAGATTTCATATTTGCTTCCCAACTTGCTAACTGTGTGGCTTTAGGCAAGTTGCCAAACTTTCTAAGCTTTGGTTTTCTTATGTTTAAAATGAGGATGAGCCGGGAGCTGTGGCTCACACCTGTAGTCCCAGCTACTCAGGAGGCTGAGGTGGAAAGAACACTTGAGCCCAGGAGTGAGCCATGATCATGCCATTGCACTGCAGCCTGGGCGACAGAGTGAAACCCTGTCTCAAAAATAAAATGAGAATGAGAATTCCTAGCTTTGGAATTGATGTGCTGTGTGTGTGAGGGGGTGTAGCGGTAGTAGGGAGGGAGGATTAAATGACATAAAGTAACATTAACTATTAATTAACTAGTTAATTAATTTTTAGAGATGAGAGCTCCCTTTGTTGCCTAGGCTGGTCTTGAACTCGTGAGCTCAAGGGATCCTCTTGCTTCAGTCTCCCAAGTGGCTGGCACACTAGGTATGCACCATGCTCAGCAGATTATTGTTATTGTTGTTGCTATTCTTATCCCTTTTCCCTGTAATTATTTTATTCCAGCAGAGGTAGCCCCAGCTTTGTCCCGGGGGCCACTCCCAGCATCATGGTCCCCAAACATCCCTGAAATAAGGCAGCAGCATCCCTGTGGCTTGCCCCCTGCCCTGAGTGGGAGCCCTGGCTGTTTTCCCCTCATTGTACTAGTTTCCAGTGAGCATCTCCAATGTGACCACAGAGCTGTGCCCTGTGACTGACATCTGCGCTGTAGTGTTCCGCTGGAGAAAAAAAAAAAAAAAAAAAAAAAAAAAAAAAAAATCAGTGCAAAAACAAGTAAATGTAAGAGACAGTTCTCAATCACATGGAAGATTAGACAGTTTGGAGAGAAACACCATAAAGCATGTTCAAATTTAGATACAACATAATAAATATACTATGTATTTATTTATTATATTATTATTATTATTTGGAGACAGTTTTGCTCTTGTTGCCCAGGCTGGAGTGCAATGGCACAATCTTGGCTCACTGCAACCTCCCCCTCCTGAGTTCAAGTGATTCTCCTGCCTTAGCCTCCCAGGTAGCTGGGACTACAGGCATGCACCACCATACCTGGCTAATTTTGTGTTTTTAGTATAGACAGGGTTTCTCCATGTTGGTCAGGCTGGTCTCGAACTTCCGACCTCAGGCGATCCACCTGCCTTGGCCTCCCATAGTGCTGGGATTACAGACGTTAGCCACCACACCTGGCCTATTTGTTTTTTAGAGGCAGGGTCTCACTCTGTCACCCAGGCTGGAGTACAGTGCCATGATCTTGGCTCACTGAGCCTCAACCCCCTGGCCTCTTATTATCTCCCACCTCAGCCTCCTGAATAACTGGGACTACACAGGTCTGCACCACCATGCCCAGATAATTAAAAAAAATTTTTTTTGTAGAGACAGGTTCTCGTCGTGTTGCCCAGGGTGGTCTCGAACTCCTGGGCTCAAGTGATCCTCCTGCCTTGGCCTCCCAAAGGGCTGTGATTGAGGTGTGCACCACTGCAACTGCCTGATTCTTTTTATTGCTGAGTAGATTCCATAGTATGGACATATCACAATTTTTTCTCTGATTGATACATGTTAGCAGGAAAGACACGCCAGCCATTGACTGTGGCCTGGCTGTGTTAATTGCTTTAATTAGCACAATAAGGCTCTGAGTTCGGTGCTGGACTTCAGTGGGGCTGATGCTCCAGTGGAGGAGAAAGATGTGAAATTATGAATGAATGATTGATTGTTTAATTACAGTTGCCCATGGCTTTGGAAGGTCTAACAACAAATCTGACCATGAATCAGAATAGCAGAGCCTGTAAGCCAGGCCCTGGGAGGGGCAGCGATGTCCCCGCTAGCGTCCTTTGAAGAGCAAGACTTGAATCCAAAATAAAAAAAAATGTGAGGCCAAACCTGGGGACAAACCTTTGCAGACAAAGAGGCCTTGTGTGCCCAAGATGGTCCTCACAAGTAGGGACCTCTGCAAACATGCATTTCCCCTGCATCCCTGGCTCCACCGAGTTTGAGGAGGAGCTTCTCAAGTTCCATTGTTCAGATGGGTAAATTGAGGCCTGGAGAAAGGAAATGATTTGCTCTCTAGGTCCCAAGTCAGGAAGTGGAAAGCAAAACCAGGCGTTTGGCAGCCTGTGGGTGTCTGCCCAAGTCTCCACAGTCCGTGCTCTGTCTGCCAACAACACAGTTGAAACAAAGATGCCTTGTTCACCAAGAGTTCCATTTTCCCCATTGTTCTCCACTAGGGCCATTTCTGAATTAGTAAAAAGGGAACCGGTTCAGCCCCAGTCCCTGGCAGTAGATCAGCCATGCCCGGTCCAGATTGGACTTGAAAAGTCAGGAGACAGAAAGGAGTTAGGCAAAGTCTGATAAGGAGCTCCTGGCCTGGTGCCCAGGCATGAAGTGATGTGCAGTCACATCGGTGCATTCACTGTGTTGTGTGATCATCACCGCTATGCAGTTCCAGAACCTTTTCATCGTCCCAGATGAAACTCTACCCATTAAACAACTCCTCTTCCATCTTCTCCCCAGCCCTGGAAACCTCTATTTTACTTTCTGCCTTTATGAGTTAGCCTTTTCTCGATAACTCAGTTTAGATGCAATTTAAGAAAACAGCTTATTGAGGTTCTTTTTTATTTTTACAATGAGATTCCTTCCTCCCTTCCTTCCTTCCATGGAGTCTTGCTCTGCCGCCCAGGCTGGAGTGCAGTGGTGCAATCTCAGCTCACTGCAACCTGCACCTTCCGGGTTCAAGCAATTCTCCTGCCTCAGCCTCCCAAGTAGCTGGGATTACAGGTGCCCGCCACCAAGCCAGGCTAATCTTTTGTATTTTTAGTAGAGATGGGGTTTTCATCATATTGGCCAGGCTGGCGTTAAACTCCTGACCTCAGGTGATCCTCCCGTCTCAGCCTCCCAAAGTGCTGGGATTATAGGTGTGAGCTATCACACCTGGCCTTTTTTTTTTTTTTTTTCAGTTTGTTAACGTGGTGAATTACAATGATTTATTTTGTTTTTGTTTGTTTTTTGAGATGGAGTGTCACTCTCTTGCCCAGGCTAGAGCGCAGTGGCGTGATCTCGGCTCACTGCAACCTCTGACTCCGGGTTCAAGCCCTTTTGGTGCCTCAGCCTCCTGTGTAGCTGGGATTACAGGCACGCACCACCACGCTCAGCTAAAGATTTTGTATTTTTAGTAGAGTCAGGGTTTCACCATGTTGGCAAGGCTGGTCTTGAACTCCTGACCTCAGGTGATCCACCTGCCTCGTCCTCCGAAAGTGCAGGGATTATAGGCTTAAGCCACCACACCTGGCCTTGATTTTCAAATATTAAATGAATTCTTCGTTCCTGAAATTGCATATGGGATTAGGAGTTTAGGATAGAGGGATCTAGGTCCCTAGAACATGGTGAGTCTGGTTCCCCAGTAAAACCCAGCTTTGGGCCTGGTCATCCGGTAGAGGGAGGGAGGAGACACAGATTAAGGATGGGGAGAGGGCTGATGTCCAGACACCGCAGCCTCTACTGTGAACCCTGAGTAGTTCAGGTGAGTCAGCCCAGGTGAGCCTTAGGCCAAGGTCATGCAGAAGACTGCTTCCCACAGCAGTTGCAGGTGGGGCGGGCTCTGCTGCCTCACTTTCTTGCCTGGGGAGGCACCTGGGGCTCATCGTGGGATTGGTGTGCAGACCTGCAGCTCAGCCTCTTGCCTCATTCTCTTCACCTGGGAAGCGGAGCTGGTGCTGGAGCGGGGAGAGCTCAGGCAGCGAGGAAGGCTGAAGGAATGGCGGGCGCCGCTCAGACCTGGTTGGAATTGCAACTTCCCTTCTCTGTAAAATGGAGGTAATCATTGCCTTTCTTTCAGGGCTGCCATATGACATGAGCCAATGATGATAAACTACTTAAATAAATGAGATGAAAGTGGGGTTTTAAATTTTTAAAATTATTTTTATTTATTTATTTATTTATTTTGAGATGGATTCTTGCTCTGTTGCTGAGGCTGAAGTGCAGCGGTGCCATGTCAGCTCACTGCAAACTCCACCTCCTGGGTTCAAGCAATTCTCCCTGCCTCAGCCTTCCGAGTAGCGTGTGTGCCACCATGCCCAGCTAATTTGTGTGTATTTAGTAGAGACGCGGTTTTGCCATGTTCACCAGGCTGGTCTTGAACTCCTGACCTCAGGTGATCTGCCTGCTTCTGCCTCCCAAAGTGCTGGGATTACAGGTGTGAGCCACTGTGCTCAGCCTGAAAGTGGGGTTCTTGAATCTGATGCCACAGGTTGAAAGCTGTAAGTCCTGGGACCAGTGCCTTCATTTCTCAGCTGTAGTCCTCTGTTTGTAAAATGGAGATAATGACACCTGGAGATGTGGGACTCCTAGGATAAATTGACGTCACTGCGCAGATCAAGCAAACAAGTGCATACCAAATGCCTGGCACAGTGCCTGGCACCTGGGAAATGCTGGGGGATATTAGGGAATCTCACAGATGCCAGAGACAGGCACACTGAGGCAGACTGTCTGGGACCGCAGCCAGGAGGTGAATGGCTGATCTGAGGGGTAGGGATTTATCCTGCCTTGGTTTCAATTTGCAGAGGCCTGTGTCTGAGTGACTGATGTTACCCTCGAGGCCAGTGCTCCCAGCAACCCCATGAAGCTGGCATGGTCACTGTGCCTCTTGCAGGTGCCAGTGGGGAGAGGGAGGCTCAGATCTATAGCTAGAACTGGAACCCAGGTGCCCCTAGATATTTTGAGAGGTTTGCACCATTTACAATGTGAATGTCAGGCCAGACTTGGTGGCTAATGCCTGTAATCCCAGCACTTTGGGAGGCTGAGGCAGGTGGATCACTTGAGGTCAGGAATTCAAGACCAGCTTGGCTAACATGGCGAAACCCAGTTTCTACTAAAAATACAAAAATTAGCTGGGCATGGTGGGCGCCTATAATCCCAGCTACGTGGGAGGCTGAGGAAGCAGAATCGCTTAAATGCAGGAGGTGGAGGTCGCAGTGAGCCGAGATCACGTCACTGCACTCCAACCTGGGTGAAAGAGCGAGACTCCATCTCAAAAAAAAAAAAAAAAAAGGGTGATTGTCTTTTCAAGGTAGAGCTGAGAGAGGGACCAGGAAGAGGAGGGAGGAATCAAAGAGCCAAGAAAACTCTTGGTGGATTCTCTCCTTCTTCCTCATCCTGGTCTTGTGCCCTGCTTTCCTCCAGCGTCTTGGAGTACTGAGTGTTCAGTTGACCTAGTTCTTCGCTGCTGGAATTTTGGCCTCTGGCCCATGGGTCCAATTTATTCACTTGGATATGATTTGCTAGATGTTATAGGGTTTCCTATGTGCCAAGCAGATGCCAGGCTCTGAGGCTGCAGTGATGACACCAGAACCAGGCTCTGTCCCCAGGGAAATCATTTACATACAACTGTGTGAATGAGAGACAGACACACCACACACAACTGAACACAGGATAACGTCCAGGGGTCAGTGCTGTGCGGAGTGCCTCAGAGGGTGTGACGGGGGTGGCCTGCTGGCCAGAGAAGCCATCTCTATGGAGGGGATGTTTGAGTTGTCAAGAAGAAACCAGCTGGGGAGAAATCTCTTGTGGAATATTCCAGTAAGAGAGAAGGCAAAGTCCTTAGGGAGCAGCCGTGGGTGCGGGACAGTGGGTGGAGCTGGGGCGAGAGGAGGGAGGGGCCGCCTCCAGCCTGCCGGGAAGCCACGGGGAGCAGTTAGGGTTGATTCCGAGGGCAGATTCCAAGATTCTTCTGGAAATGAGAAAATGCTTGCATTTTTTCCTCCCCTTTCATCCTTTGTGATTTGGGTTTTCTTCCTTCCTTCTTTCTTTCCTTCCTTCCTTCCTTCCTTTCCTCTTTCCTTCCTCTCTCCCTCCCTCCATTTCTCCTTTTCTCTTTCTTTCCTTTCTTTCCTTCCTTCCTTTTTCTTTCTGTCCTTCTTTCTTTCTCTCTTTCTCTCTCTTTCCCTTCCTTCCCTCTCCCCCTTCCCTTCCTTCCTTCTTTCCTTCCTTCCTCCCTTCCTCCTCTCTCCTTTCTTCCTTTCTTTTTTCTCTCTTTCTCTCTTTCCCCTCCCTCCCTCCCTCCCTTCCTCCTCCCTTCCTTCCTTCCTTTTTTTTTTTTTTGTTGTTGTTTGAGACAGGGTCTCGCTGTGGGGCCCACGCTAGAGTACAGTGGCCTGGCGCAGTCTCAGCTCACTGCAATCTCCACGTCCCGAGTTCAGGCCGTCCTCCCACCTCAGCCTGCTGAGTAGCTGAGACTACAGGTGCGCACCACCACGCCTGGCTAATTATTCTGTTTTAAGTAAAGATGAGTTTCTCCATGTTGCCCAGGCTGGTCTCAAACTCCTGGGCTTGGGGGCTTCGTATTTTGAAACACATGTGAGAGGCTCTCGGAACTGGAAGGAAGGATTGGTGCCCTCAGGTTTCCTGAACTCACTGTTGTTCCTGCTTCCTAGTAAGGGCTGCCAGCGATGGCAGATCAGTGTCCTTCTCTCACCTTGCTGGAGATACCTGGGAGTTTATACCACTCTACACCTGCAGGGGGGCCACTGAGTGAATTAGGGAAGCAAAAGCCTGACTTCTTTGCCTCAAATGGTACAACACTATGGTGCTATTTAAAAATAGCTTTCAGGCCGGGCGCGGTGGCTCAAGCCTGTAATCCCAGCACTTTGGGAGGCCGAGGCAGGTGGATCACGAGGTCAAGAGATCGAGACCATCCTGGTCAACATGGTGAAACCCTGTC
>NW_016107892.1:403553-405153 GCF_001604975.1 Cebus imitator | reverse complement strand
AAAAAAAAAAAAAAAAAAAAAAAAAAGCTTTCAGGGGGCCATTTGGTCTTAGCCACGCTGAAGTCGGGTGGGTCATTTGTTTTCACGTCCGACTGCATGGGATGATGATGTTGAGCACCGAAGGTGGAGAGGGGTTTGCGGTGAAGCTTCGGGGCTTGCACTGATCTTGCTCGTCCGATGAAATGCAGAGGTTTTTTTTTTGACTGTGAAATTCAAAATGGGGCTTAAGGTATTTGTTCCATCTGTACCAGAGAAGGCAGACTGTGTGGCCAGGCTTTTGTTGAACTTGAATCAGAAGATGAAGTGAAATTGGCCCTGAAAAAAGACAGAGAAACTATGGGACACAGGTTTGAAGTATTCATCAGACAACATGGACATGGATTGGGTGTTGAAGCATGCTGGTCCATAGTCCTGACACGGTCACTGATGACTTCGTACGGCTTAGAGCACTTTTCCTTTGGCTATAGCAAGGAAGAAATGGTTCAGTTCTTCTCAGGGTTGGAAATCATGCCAGACGGGATAACATCCCCAGTGGACTTCCAGGGGAGGAGGACGAGGAAGGCCTTTGTGCAGTTTGCTTCACAGGAAATAGCTGAGAAGTCTCTAAAGAAACACAGGGAAAGAATAGGGCTCAGGTATCTTGAAATCTTTAAGAGCAGTAGAGCTGAAGTTAGAGCTCACTATGATCCACCATGAAAGCTTGTGGTCATGCAGTGGCCAGCTCCCTATGACAGACCTGGGGCTGGCAGAGGGTATAACAGCATTGGCAGAGGAGCTGGCTTTGAGAGGATGAGGCATGGTGCTTATGGTGGAGGCTCTGATGATGACAGTGGCTATAATGATGGCTAGAGCTTTGGGTCAGATAGATTTGGAAGAGACCTCAATGACTGTTTTTCAGGGATGTCGATCACAGATACGGGGATGGTGGCTCTAATTCTCAGAGCACAGCAGGACACTGAGTGCACGTGCGTGGATTACCTTACAGAAACTGAAAATGACATTTATAATTTCTTTTCACCGCTCAATCCTGTGAGAGTACACATTGAAATTGGTCCTGATGGCAGAGTAACTGGGGAAGTAGATGTTGAGTTTACAACTCATGAAGATGCTGCAGCAGCTGTGTCAAAAGACAAAGCAAATATACAACACAGCTATGCAGAACTCGAATACTACAGCAGGAGAAAGCGGTGGTGCTTCTGGTAGCCAAATGGTGAGAGGCATGAGCTCTGCTAAAGCTCGGGATCTGCTTCCCCACTTACTCTGCCATTAGGACCAATTTCAACGTGTACTCTCACAGGATTGAGAGGTGAAAAGAAATTAGAAATGTCATAAATGTCAAAACAGTCCAGTTATGGTGGCCCAGCCAGCCAGCAGCTGGGTGGTGGTTATGGAGGTGGCTATGGTAGCCAGAGCAGCATGAGTGGATACAATCAAGTTTTACAAGAAAACTCCAGTGATTTTCTTTCTTTTTTTTCTTTTTTTTTTTGAGACGGAGTTTCACTCATGTTACCCAGGCTGGAGTGCAATGGCGCGATCTCGGCTCACCGCAACCTCCGCCTCCTGTGTTCAGGCAATTCTCCTGCCTCAGCCTCCTGAGTCG
>NW_016107892.1:401521-402868 GCF_001604975.1 Cebus imitator | reverse complement strand
GCTGGGATTACAGGCACGCGCCACCATGCCCAGCTAATTTTTTGTATTTTTTAGTAGAGACGGGGTTTCACCATGTTGACCAGGATGGTCTCGATCTCTTGACCTCGTGATCCACCCGCCTCGGCCTCCCAAAGTGCTGGGATTACAGGCTTGAGCCACCGTGCCCGGCCTTAGTGATTTTCAATCAACCATTGCACAGGTAGCCAAGGAGCAATGAATCGCAGCTACTACAGTAGTGGAAGCCGTACATCTATGGGTGTGAACGGCATGGGAGGGATGACTAGCATGTCCAGTGTGAGTGGTGGATGGGACTGTAACTGATTGATCATGATCACTGACTCTTGGTCAACTTTTTTTTAAAGAAAATAACAAAACTTCAGTTTAACAGTTTCTGCAGTACAAGCTTGTGATTTATGCTTATTCTCTAAGTGGAAATCAGGATTGTTATGAAGACTTAAGGCTCAGTACTTTTGAATACAGTAATCATCTAGGATGTAACAGTGAAGCTGAGTAATCTATAACTGTTAGGGTTCCAGATAGGATGAATTATGTTAAATGTTGCCCTTTGCTACCTTACATTGAACACTGGATACATGTTGAAAGACATGCTTTTTAAAAAAACTCTATGTAGGAGCTGTGTCTACAATTAAAAGTGAAACATTTTGGCATGTTTGTTAATTCTAGTTTCATTTAATAACCTGTAAGGCACGTAAGTTTGTTTTTTTTTTTTAAGTTAATGGAAAAAATTTGAGACGCAATACTAATACTTTAGGATTTTGGTCTTGGTGTTTGAATGAAATGCTGAGGCCTAGATTTAAATCTTTCACTGTATTGTGATTTCCTTTTGGGTATGTTGTGCTAAGTGAAACTTGTCAAATAAACCCTCCTTTTAAAAACTGCTAAAAATAAATAAATAAATAGCCTTCAGGCTGGGTGTAGTGGTTTACACCTGTAATCCCAGCTCTTAGGGAGGCTGAAGCAGGTGGATTGCTTGAGCTCAGGGGTTTGATTCCAGCCTGGGGCAACATGGTGAAACCCCATATCTACACAAAATTAAAAAAAATTACCAGCCTGGCTAACATGGTAAAGTTCCATTTCTACTAAAAATACAAAAATTAGCTGGGCATGGTGGCAGGCACCTGTAATTCCAGCTACTCTGGAGGCTGAGACGGGAGAATTGCTTGAACTCACGAGGCAGAGGTTGCAGTGAGCCACGATCACACCTCTGCACTCCAGCCTGAGTGACAGAGCGAGACTCTGTCTTAAAAAAAAAAAAAAAAAATTGGCCGGGCGCGGTGGCTCAAGCCTGTAATCCCAGCACTTTGGGAGGCCGAGGCGGGTGGATCA
>NW_016107892.1:397272-400263 GCF_001604975.1 Cebus imitator | reverse complement strand
TGGGATACAGAGTCTTGCTCTGTTGCCTGGTCTGGAGTGCAGTGGGGTGATCTTAGCTGTCTACAACCGCCGCCTCCCAGGTTCAAGCAATTCTCCTGTCTCAGCCTTCTGAGTAGCTAGGATTACCACACCCAGCTAATTTTTGTATTTTTAGTAGAGATGGGGTTTCACTATGTTAGCCAGGCTGGTCTCAAACTCCTGATCTCAAATGATCTGCCCACCTCAGCTTCCCTAAGTGCTAGGATTACAGGTGTGAGCCACCGTGTCTGGCCTCAGACCACATGTGTTGAGAAATGCGTGTCCTCTTCAGGTTCTCACAACAGGGCCTGTCAAAGGTGTGAGTCATCAGAAGGGAAGGTGACACAACTGAAGAAATAATTTTGTCAAAAGTATTTTGCAGAGGCTGGTGGTTTGAACTAATCTCTGTGTAAGTGGTTGATTTCTCAGGAGAGTAAAGGACTGTGCATGATTTAGTAAATTTCAATGCCATATTCTGAAGGGCTGGCATCCCTTCTTGGTTCAGGCAAGCTTGTAGCAGAGACCTGGGGACATGGAGTCAGGGGTGGAGTGGCATTCCTGAGGCATGGCGGCCACACTGGATGGGGCCTCACCTGGTCTCTGCCCTTACTGTGCAAGTGCCCTTGGGCAAGTCACCTACCTTTTTAAAGGCACGGTTTCCTCAACTGTGAAACAACTGGAGTTGGCTATTCTAGAACCTTGGTACTCAAAGTGTAGTCTGCAGACCAGTGGTATCTGCAGCACCTGGAGCTTGTCAGAAATGCAGAGTCCAAGTCCAGCCAGGTGCAGTGGCTCATGCCTGAAATCCCAACACTTTGGGAGGCCATGGAGGGGTAGGTCACCTGAGGTCAGGAGTTCGAAACCAGCCTGGCCAACATGGTGAAACCCCATCTCTACTAAAAATACAAAAATTAACCAGGCGTGGTGGCATGTACCTGTAGTTCCAGCTACTTGGGAGGCTGAGGCAAGAGAATCGCTTGAACCTGGGAGGCAGAGGTTGCAGTGAGCTGAGATTGAGCCACTGCACTCCAGCCTGGGTGATAGAATGAGACTCTGTCTAAAAAGAAAGAAAGAAAGAAAAAGAGAAATGCAGAGTCCAGCTGGGAATGATGGCTCACCCCTGTAATCCCAGTGCTCTGGGAGGCTGAGGCAGGAGGATTGCTTGAGGCCAGGAGTTTGAGACTAGCCTGGGCAATACAATGAGACTGTGTCTCTTAAGAAATTGGCAGGTGTGGTGGTGCACATCTGCAATCCCAGCTACCAGGGAGGCTAAGGTAGGAGGATTGCTTGCACCCAGGAGTCTGAGTCTGCTATGAGCTGTGATCATGCCCTTGTACTCTAGCCAGGGCAATGGAGCAAAATCCTTTCTCAAAAAAAAAAAAAAAAAAAAAAGTTATATACTCCATGATTCCAAATCTCAAAAGCTATATATTGTATGATCCCATTTATATGGCATGCTTGAAAAAAAAAAAAAAAAGAGAAATGCAATATCCCAGATGCTAGCCCAGACCTTCTGAACGAGAGTCTATATATTTTAACAAGATTCTAGATGATATGTCTGCATGGCACAGTTTGAGGAACCCTTCCCTGGAGCAGATGACTCAAATGTGGTCCTTGCACCAGCCCCATCAGCATCATCTGAGATACAAAGCATGGTGGAAATGCAAGTTCAGGGGCCCCTGTTAGAAACAAAATGTTTGTTCCTTGGTGCTGCAAGAAAAAATTAGCATTCAGACAAAAGGTTTTCTCAGAAAGGCAATTTTACTTTCTGCAGAAAGGGTGCTGTCCATCAGCAATCCTGCCACAAGAGCACAATGAACAAATACAGGCAGGAATATTTATCCTGTATGCATTGGGTCCTTACTGCTGTGTCCTATCTCTGCTGGTTGGAGCTGGACCTCACAGTTTAAGCTAAACCCCACTGGCTAGCTAACAACTTAAAACTTTCCTAAATAGGTAAAGGAAATGGAGAACAAAAGAAAAAGAGGAAGTTGCTTGCAAAAGAATTTAGAAAAATAGTAACATTTTCAAATAAGGAAAGGGCATAGGCTGTGAGCTTGGACATGCCTGAGCATGTCCAGAACAAGTATTTTGGTTAAAGTACAAGGGCATAGAATGTACTTATTCCCTTATATGTAACCGATACATAGGACAGGCTTAACAAAGAGTTGTTAGCAAAAAAAACCCAAAACAAAACAAAAAATAAAAAACAAATTAAAAAAAAAAAGCCTTTGAAGGAAGTTAGTCTTTAAAAGAAACCATTATTTTTAACATTTGTTATTTATTCTTTAACAAGAAGGGAAACTTTGAAGAGGAACTTTTTACTTTCTACAGCCCCTGACCTACTGAATTGTATATGAGGGAGGGGCCTGGAGCCTGTGTTTTTAGCAGTTTCCCCAGGTGGTCTTAAGCCCAATGAGGTTTGAGAAGCATGGAAGCTCAGATTCAACCCGTAGCCGAGGTATAGTTGTGGCACAGCTGCTGAACGCAGAATTTGTTTTGTTTTTGTGCTGCTTTTGGAAATGCTCGCACACTTGCACGTCACAGCAATTTCGTGATGTTGTTCTGTGCTGAGAACCAGCTTGGTCGGGTGACCCCCACCCAGGCGTGCTGAAGGCAGTGAGAGAGGCAGACACCCAGACAGTCGACACAGTGGATCTACCCTGGGGACCAACAGCCTGAGAGCCTCTGGGACTTGCAGCTCTCCAGAACTGAAGGCTTGGAGCAGAGATTCATCCACGCATTTATTTGCTCTTTGACAGGTGATTCTTATCAATACACAGGTGTTCTACATATACACATAACTCAAGAATACAACAAGTAGGCAGCTGCTACCCACCTATCACTAATTACAAGCTAAAACATACCCTCCACAAAGGAGCTATGGGGGCAGGGTAAACTCAATGTTTCTCAACAGTTCTGTCCTTATCTTTGCTCTGCCTAAGATGTAACTAGGTTTTTTTTTTTTTTTTT
>NW_016107892.1:391393-394903 GCF_001604975.1 Cebus imitator | reverse complement strand
TTTTTTTTTTTTTGGTTTAGTGTACACAAGTTTTTAGTTCTATGGAGTCAAATTTATCAGTCTTTTATAGTTTCTGAATGTTGAATCACAGGTACTGAAACCTTCCCACTTTAAGAAAACACAACGTGGTTTTTGTTTTGTTTTTTGAAATGCAGTTTTGCTCTTGTTGCCCAGGCTGGAGTGCAATAGTGTGATCTCAACTTACTGCAACATCCGCCTCCCAGGTTCAAGCGATTCTCCTGCCTCAGCCTCCCAAGTAGCTGGGATTACAGGCTTGCGGCACCATGCCCAGCTAACTTTGTATTTTTAGTAGAGGTGGGGTTTCACTATGTTGGTCAGGTTGGTCTCGAACTCCTGACCTCAGGTGATCTGCCTGCCTCAGCCTCCCGAAGTGCTGGGATTACAGGCATGAGCCACTGCACCTGGCCAAAAATGTGATATATTCTATATTTTCTTCTATTTTATATTCAAATTTTGATCCTTTTGAAATTTATCCTGATGTATGCTCTGAGGAGTAGGTCCAACCTTATTTTTTTTTCCAGATGACTATTTTTTTCAGCTAAATTAAGAAGCTATTTTATCATAAGGTGTTTATCATGAGTTCTTTTCTATATATGCATTTGAGTCTATTTCAGAAATTGCTACTCTTTTCCATTAATTTCTCTTTCTATTCATGTTCATTCAAGTTCCCACTGTTTTGCTTATTAAGGTTGATAGCATTTAAAAATATATGTATTTCTTACAGAGACAGGGTCTCCCTATGTAGCCCAGGCTGGTCTCAAATTCCTGGACTCAAGGGATCCTCCCACCTCAGCTCCCCAAAGTGCTGGGCTTAGGGTCTGAGCCACTAAGCCCGACCCTAAAATATGTATTTTAATATATGAAAGGGATGTTCCCCTTATATTTTGACCTCTTTCAGGCTATTCTTGCTTATTGTTTTTTCCATTTGAATTTTAAAATCTAATATCTAATTACACAAACACACAGGCTGGTATTTTTATTGCAATTGTTTTGATAAAAGCTGAAGTGTAACACACCTACAGAAAAGTAAATAAATTGGAAGTATACAGTTTAATGAGCTGTCACAAAGTGAACACACCCTTGTAACTATTACCCATATCTGGAAATAGAACATTACCAGCATGTAGAAGCCCCACTCCCTTCCCCTCTTCTCCCCTCCCCTCCCCTCCTTCTTCTTTCTCTTTGAGACAGGGTTTTGCTGTGTTGCCCAGGCTGGAGCACAGTGGTGCTATCTAGGCTCTCTGCAGCCTCTGCCTCCCGGGCTCAAGCAATCCTCCCAAGTAGCTGGGACTACTGGTACATGCCACCACGCCTGGCTAATTTTTTATTTTTTTGTAGAGATGGGGTCTCCCTATGTTGTCCAAGCTGGTCTCAAACTCCTGGGCTCCAGCAATCTGCCCACTTCAGATCCCAAAGTGCTGGGATTGCAGGTGTGAGCCAGTGTGCCTGACCCTTATTTCTTGTCATAGATTGGTTTTGCTGTATTTTTAAAAACACTTTATATAGATGTATTCTTTTGTATCGGACTTATTTTGCTCAACATTTTAGTTGTGAGGTTTATGTATCCGCATGCCATGAACATTGTAACACATGGCTTTTTGTACCCATGTAGACAAAATTCTGTTGGATATTTACTTATGAAAGAAATTGCTGAACTGTGGGATATGCGCATGTTCAATTTCAGAAAATACTGCCAAACTGTTTTTCAAACAGACGTGCAACAATTTACCCTTTTTGCAGAAATGTCTGAGGATTCCAGCTTTTCCACGTCCTTGCAGCACTTGGAATTTTGGTCTTTTAAATTTTGTTAATTCTGGTGTGTGTGTAGTGGTAATTAATTGTGGTTGTGCATCTTATTTTATATGTTTATTGGCCATTTAAATATCGTCTCTTGTGAGATGCATGGGATTGCTTTAAATTTATACATTAACTTCAGAGAATTGGACCTACTCATGATGTTACATCTTGCTTTCCAAGAACACAGTATATCTTTCCATTTGTTCAAATCTGTGTCCTTTAGCATTGTTTACAGTTTTTTAGTATATGTCTTGCACATTTCTTGATAAGTTTATTTCTAGGTATTTTATATTTTTTATTGTTATTGTAAGTGGACTGTTTTCTAACTGACTAGTGTGTGGGTTTTTTTTTTTTTTTTTTTTTTTTTTTTTTTTTTTTTTTTTTTTTTTTTGAGATGGAATCTCACTCTGTTGCTCAGGGTGGAGTGCAGTGGTATAATTTTGGCTCACTGCATCCTCTGGCTCCCAGGTTCAAGTGATTCTCCTACTTCAGTTTCCCAAGTAGCTGGGATTACAGGTACCTGCTACCATGCCTGGCTAATTTTTATATTTTTAGTAGAAATGGGGTCTCACCATGTTGAGCAAGCTGGTCTTGAACTGTTGACCTCAATTTATCCACCTGCCTCAGCCTCCCAAAGTGCTGGGATTACAGGCATGAGCCACTGTACCCGGCCTTTTTTCTTTTTTGGAGACAGGGTCTCACTGTGTTGCTCAGGCTGGAGTACAGTGGCTCAATCACGGCTCACTATAGCTTCAAACTCCTGGGCTCAAAGGATCCTCCTACCTCAGCCTCCCAGGGAGCTGGGACAACAAGCATGGGCCATTGTGTTCAATTAATTTTTGTATTTTTTATGTATAGACAGGGTCTTGCTATATTGGCCAGGCTGGTCTCAAACTCCTGGCATCAAGTGATCCTTCCAAAGCACTGAGATTATAGGCATGAGCCACTGCACCTGACTCCTGGTTATTGTTTATAGCAGTTTCTTAGTTGATTCTCTTGGATGTTCTAGATTTATAATCATCTCATCTATAAGTGGAAATAAGTTTATCTCCTCCTATTTAATTCTTGTATCTCTAATTTGCTGATATAATTGCATTGGCCACTATCTCCTGTACAATGGTAGTGAGCACACTTGTATTCTTTCTTTAGTGGGAATGTTTCTAGTGATTCTAAGTTTTGCAAAATGCTGCCCTTTATCCGAGGTTGAGATATTTTATCATGTTAGGTAATTATCCATCAATTCCTACTTTTCCTGACTTTTGTCAGGAAAGCGTGTTGAATTTTGTCAAATGCTGATCTAGCATTTACGAATCTCCCAGAATCTATTACAGTTGTCATTTTGTATACTTGTGAGACTGGTTCCAGGACCCCCCAAAGAGAGCAAAATCCATGGATGCTCAGGTACCTTATGTAAAATGGCATAGTATTTGCATATAAGCTACTCCCATCCTCCCGTGTAATTTAAATCATCTCCAAATTACTTATAATAATGATTGCAATGTAAATACTATATAAATAGTTGTTATACTGTACTGTTTGGGGAGTAATGACAGGAAAATTGTCTGTACATGTTCAGTATAGAAACAATCATTGTAGGCCTCACTACATTTTTTTTTAATTTGAAACTTTTGTGGGTATGTAGTAGGTATATATATTTATGGGGTACATAAGATGTTTTTTTTTTTTTTTTTT
>NW_016107892.1:381466-389919 GCF_001604975.1 Cebus imitator | reverse complement strand
TTTTTTTTCTGAGACAGGGTCTCACTCTGTCACCCAGGCATGATCAGTGCAATCATGGCTCACTGCAGCCTGAATCTCCCAGGCTCAGTTGACTCTCCTACCTCAGCTTCCCAAGTAGCTGGGACTACAGGCATACTGCCATCCCCAGCTAATTTTTGTATTTTTTTGTAGAGACAGGGTTTCACCATGTTGCCGAGGCTGGCCTTGAACTCCTGGGTTTAAGTGATCCTCCGGTCTCAGCTTCCCAAAGTGCTGAGATTACAGGAGTGAGCCACCAAGCTCGGCTCACATTTTCTTTATCTATTCATCTGCTTATGGACACTCAGATTGCTTCTAAATCTTGGCTATTGCGAATACTGCTGCAGTAAACATGGGAGTACAGATATGTCTTCAGTGTACTGATTTCCTTTCTTTTGGGTATATACCTGGCAGTGGGGTTGCTGGATTATGTGGTAGCCTAAACTACATTTTCAATCTGTGGTTGGTTGAAACTGCAGATGCAAAACCACAGACACAGAAGATTGACTGTGTTATGTTATATTAAGAAGCTTCCTATTATTGAACCATCCTTGCACTCTTGGAATAAAGTCTCTTTGATTCTTCAGTGTCCTGTGTCACCCAACTGGAGAAACTCCTTTGACTGAGCCAATAACTACTGTGGACTCTTGTGGACATGGACAGGGCCAGTACCCATAGACTTAAGTCTCCTTTCCTGCAGTAAGAAATTATTGGTTTGATTCTCTTCCAAGAAACCCCACTTGAAGTCCTTTCTGGTGTCAGGGAGAGTAGAAACTGGGTTTTCCCATGGAGTTAGAAAAAAATGCAGTCTTTTCCAGTTTAGCTCTTCTTGTTTTTGCTAACTTTTGAAACAAAACAAAACATATTAAAACCTCTAAAACAAAACCGAAGAATCTTTATCCTGTTATAATCAGCTTTGTTTATATAATGTTTTGGAGGATGTCCCAATGACCTTTTAGAGTCTCTGGGCTGTTATAAAACTAAACTTGGAACTCACTTCCCTGGTGTTTCTCAAGAAGAGTAGAAAAATTAAAAAGTTAAAATAGTCTGGGTCAGTAATAAAGAAAAACCTTTAGGTTCTTGGTCACTGGAGAACATGATATCTAATCCCTAGAAAGAGGTACACACTTGTCGAGGCAACCCAGTGGTTAAGACGGTCCCTGCTTTGCAGCTTACTATGTGTGTGACCTCCGACAAGTTACCTCATCCCTCTGGTCCTCCGTTTCCTCATCAATTTGAGAAGATAATAGTATTGAGCCCAGGAGTTCAAGACCAGCTTGGGCACCATGGCAAAACCCCATCTCTACAAACATATTATAATACAAAAATTAACTGAGTGTGCCGTTGCATGCCTGTAATCCCAGATACGGAGGTTACAGGTGCGAAGGTTAATTTGGAGGCTGAGATAGGAGGATTACCTGAGCCTGGGGAGGTTAAGGCAGTGAGCAGTGATCGTGCCACTGCACTTCAGCCTGGGTGACAGAGTGAAACCTGTCTCAAAAAAGAGAGGGGGGGGGGAGGGAAGATAATAGTTCCCACTCCAGCCTTGTTGTGAGGCAATTTGTTAATACTTGGAAAGTTCCCTGGGACACGATAGGCACTTGGTGAATGTGGAAGAGTCTTCGTGGGGATGAGACCATGCAGGACAGACTGGGCTGGGTGGTCCCTGCGTTCAGCAGCCATTTCTGACCTTCACTGACCCTAATCCTCTTGCAGATATCTGCGAGGTGTGCTTAGACCAATGATGCGCCTGTTCTCAAGGTCTGGGCTTCTACCATGAAGCAAAGTAAGTCTTTTAAAAAAGGCTTCTTTTGTAAATGTTTAGGCTTTAGGAAGAAAAGGCGTGGAACTGAAGATTTTTTCAGGTGGGCATTTTGGGGAACACGTCTATGAGTGAATGGGAAGAGGAGCTGAGCCAATGCTCTTAGCTCCTGACCAGGCAGTCCTGAGGGCTCCAACTCCAAGGTAGGGAGTGCTCTTACAAGCGGGCCAGTAGCTTTCAAATGGAGAATCTGCAGAGTGGGTCTCTGACGTAGTGCTGCGCAGAGAGCACGTGGTGTTTGTGTTTGAGAGGGTGAAGGGGGCATTTTTGCTGTGGGCAGAAGGGACAGTTTTTTTGTGGTAGATGAGCAGGAAGGGAGAGCCATGGGAGAGACCTAGTTGGTCAGTGCCCATGTACTGCCTCTCAAGGTGAATTCAGAGTAGGACAGGGCTGGCTTTCTTTTGGGGCTTCATTGGATGAAGCATCACCAGCTTGCTGTGTCCAATGAGCAATTTTCTATTGTTAAAATTGGAATATAACTTATTTAAGATAAAATTCTTACTTAAAATGTGTCTTGGAGTGTGGTGGCATGACCATGGCTCACTGCAACCTTGACCTGGCTCAAGTGATCCTCCCACCTTAGCCTTCTCAGTAGCTGGGACCACAGGTGCATGGCACACCATGCCTGGCTAATTTTTGTATTTTTAGTAGAGATGAGTTTCTACTAAATTTTGTATTTTTGGTAGAGATGGGGTTTCACCATGTTGCCCAGGCACGTTTCAAACTCCTGAGCTCAAGTGATCTGCCCTTCTCAGCTTCCCAAAGTGCTGGGATTGCAGGCACCCAGACCGATTTTATTTTATTTTTTTGAGATAGGGTCTCACTCTGTTGTGCAGGCTGGAATACAGTGACGTGGTCGTGGCTCACTGCGGCTTTGACCTCCCAGGCTAAAGCAATCCACCTGCCTCAGCCTCCTGAGTAGCTGGGACCACAGGTTAGCACCACTGTGCCTGGCTAATTAAAAAAAAAAAAAAAAAAAAAAAAGTTTTTTTCTCTAGAGACAGGGTCTCTCTATGTTGCCCAGGCTGGTTTCAAACTTCAGGCCTCCAACCTCTTCCTTCAAATGATCCTTTAACCTCTGCCTCCCAAAGTGCTGGAATTCCAGGTGTGAGCCACTGTTCCTGGCCAAAGTAAACAATCTTAAGTGTTCAGTTTGGTGGTATAGTAGTTCCCCAGAGCTTCCATAAGAAAGTACCAAAGTACCACATTTGGTGGCTTAAAGCAACAGAAACGTATTCTCTCACAGATCTGGAGGCTAGAAATCCAAGATCAAGGTGCTGGCAAGGCCAGGATCTCTCTGAAGCCTCTAGGGAAGATCTTTTCCTGCCTTTTCCCAGCTTCTGGTGTCTGTGTGCAATTCCTGGTGCTGCGTGGCCTCTGGACCTCACTCCAGTCTCTCAATCATCATGTGGTCTTCTCCCTGCATCTCTCTCTCTCTCTCTCTCTTTTTTTTTTTTTTTTGAGACAGAGTCTCACACTGTCATCCAGGCTGTAGTACAGTGGTGCATGTGATCTTGGCTCACTGCAACCTACACCTCCCAGAGTCAAGTAATTGATTCTCCTGCCTCAGCCTCCTGAGTAGCTGGGATTACAGTCATGTGCCACTATGCTCGGCTAATTTTATACTTTTAGTAGAGATGGGGTGTCGCCATGTTGGCCAGGCTGGTCTCGAACTCCTGACCTCAGGTGATCCACCCACCTCTGTGTCCCAAAGTGCAGGGATTACAGGTGTGAGCCACCATGCCTAGCCATCTCTCTCTTCTTATCAGGACACTAATCATTGGATTGGGCATACGAATCCGGTGTGACCTCACTAATTTGACTAATGATGTCTGCAAATACTGTTTCCAAACAAGGTCACATTCTGAGATTCCAAGTAAGATATGAATTGGGGGCAGGTGGCACTGTTCAACCCAGTACAGATACGTTTTATTGACAATTACATATTCCCATGAGACCACCACTGCAACAAAGAAGAGACAGAACATTTCCAATTCCCCAGAAAGTTCCAGAATGCCCCTTTCCAGTCAGATCCTACCACCACCACCACCCACCCCAGGATAACCACATTTCTGATTCCTATCACCATAGATTACTTTATTAGCCTGTTCTTGCATTCAAATAGCTGGAGTTGTGTGGTGCGCACACTTTTGTGTCTGGCTGCTTTTGCTGAAAATAATGTTTTTGAGATTCATCCATGCTGCTGCACAGATCAGCAGTTTGTTTCTTTTAATTTCAGAGCAATATTCCACTGTCTGACTATGGCACAGTTCATACGTCCAGTCTTCTGTTGGCAGATATTTGGATGGTTTTCAGTTTTGGAAGTGCCTACGATTCATAGAATGAGTACAGCAGCAATACACATTCTTGGTCATTTGTCTTGCGGCCATAGAGTTGATTTTCCTGTGGGATTGCTGGGTCAGAGGCTAGGTATGTGTTTAACTTGGTCAGAATCGCCAGTCTTCCAAAATGACAATGCCAGCTTATACATACTCTCAAGGACAATGTGGAGGGCCCCAGTTACCATGCATTCTGCGAACTCGAACAGTGATTTTCTTGGTGACAGATATTTTCTTTGATCCGTACAGGGGATAACCCTTCTGTAGAGGGTCCCATCTCAAGCTAAACACCCTTCAACTGCTGCCGCCTACCCTGCTGCTTTTTGCTTTGTTTTCTTATGTCTCCTCCTGCCCCCAGGAAGCACAAAGGCCTGTTGGAGGCCGTTTGTCTACAGTCCCAGCACCAGTGTGGATGCTCCACAGTCTTCTTTTACTCTTGAGTCACCTTGTTCGTCACAGGTCAGAAGGTGGAGGTCAGGGGTCAGAGGTCGGAAGCTGGAGTCCTTCAGAAGAACATCAGCAGCTTCCTTGGGCAGGAGGGACCCATTGACTGGTCCCACATTGGGTTTCTTTCTTGCCTTCTTTCACAATCAAGGAAGTCTTTGCTCACAGATCTCTACTGATAGTGCAAAAGCAACAGCAAACAAGGAAATGATTCAAAAATAAAAGAGAAAGCCTAAGTTTTTCCAAAACCCATTTTTTACCATCAGTGATACTAGTGAGTAATAACAACAGCAAATACCAAGACAGTGTGTATTCTATGCTGGCTCATGTTCTAAGTTTTCTATATGTAGAAATCCAGTAAATCCTTACATAGCCCTTTGAGGTCAGAATTTCATGTCCAGCCCAGTTTACAGATGAGGATGCTGAGGCAAAACAGGATCCTCACCTCGCCCAAGGCAAGGTGGAGCCAGAGTTTGAACCCAGGTGGTGTAGCGTCAGGGTCTGTATCTTTTTTTAAAAAAAAAATTTATTTTTGAGATAGTCTCACTCTGTCACCCAGGCTGGAGGGCAGTGGCATGATCTCAGCTCACTACAGCTTTCACCTCCCGGGTTCAAGTGATTCTCCTGCCTCAGCCTCCTGGGTAGCTAGGATTACAGGCGTGCTCCACTATGCCTAGTGTGACCTTGCTCTAATTTGACTAATGATGTCTGCAAATACTCTGTTTTAGTATAGACAGAGTTTCTCCACATTGACCAGGCTGGCCTCAAACTCCTGGCCTCAAGTGATCCTCCCGCTTCAGCCTCCCAAAGTGCTGGGATTACAGGTGCGAGCCACCGTGCCAGGCCCATGGTCTGTATTTTATACCTGCATGTTTTCCTTTAGGTTCGTTTACAGTCTAGAAATGTAACCACATTTATTTAAAAAGGAAACTTTGTATCACTAACATAAATGGAAGATCCACATTGCTTGACATAAATAGATGATAACCATAAAAAATGAATACTCTGACCTAGTGTGGTGGCTCATGCCTATAATCCCAGCACTTGGGGAGGCTGAGACTAGGAGTTTGAGACCAGCCTGGGCAACATAGCAAGAGCCTGTTATTATAAAACAAAAACATAAGATAACTATTAGGGCATGATTGAGTGCACCTGTAGTCCTAGCTATGTGGGAGGATGCCTTAAGCTCAGAAGTTTGAGGCTGCAGTGAGACTGCTTGTGTAACTGCACTCCAGCCTGGGCAACAGAGTGAAACCCTGTCTCAAAAAAAGAAGGAGGAGGAGAAGGAGAAGAAGAAGTGGAAGAAGAGGAAGAGGAAGAAGAAGAAGGAGAAGAAGAAGAAGAAGAGTACTCTGATATAACAGCATAATATGATTCTAAATAACACCTATTGCTCCTTCCCCATTTTAATTTTTAAATTTTCTTTTCTTTTTTTTGGAGGGGGAATGGAGTTTTGCTCTTGTTGGCCAGGCTGGAGTGCAATGGTGTGATCTCGGCTCACTGCAACCTCTGTCTCCCAGGTTCAAGTGATTCTCCTGCCTCAGCCTCCCGAGTGGCTGACATTACAGGCATGTGCCACCACGCCTGGCTAACTTTGTATTTTTACAAAATACAAACATGGTTTCTCCATGTTGGTTAGGCTGGTCTCGAACTCCTGACCTCAGGTGATCCGCCCACCTCAGCCTCCCAAAGTGCTGGGATTACAGGCATGAGCCATCGTGCCCGGCCTACTTTTTCTTTTTGTTTCTAGCTTTGCATGGATGATCCTTACCCATTTTTAAAGTGGTCTGTGCTGCTTTTGGTATCATATATAAGAAAATTTTGCAAAATTACAAAGATTTTCTCCTAGAAGTTTTAGGTTTTACAATTAAGTCTGTGGTCCATGTAAAACAGTTAATTTCTTTTTTTGTTTTTGTTTTTTTTTTTTGAGATGGAGTTTCACGCTTGTTGCCCAGGCTAGAATGGTGTGATTTTGGCTCAATGAAACCTCTGTCTCATGGGTTCAAGTAATTCTCCTACCTCAGCCTACTGAGCTGGGATTACAGGCACACACCACCACACCTGGCTAATTTTATATTTTTAGTAGAAATGGGGTTTCATTCATCATGTTGGCCAGGCTGACCTCAAACTCCTGACCTCAGGTGGTCTGCCTGCTTTGACTTCCCAAAGTGGTGGAATTATAGGCATGAGCCATGGCACCTGGCCAAGTTAATTTCTATACATGGTATGAGATAAGGGTTACATTTAATTTTTTATATACATATATAAGGATGTCAAATGGTTTCCGCAGTGTTGATTGAATAGACTCCTTTCCTCTGTCTTCTTTGAATCTGACTTTTCTCAGAGACTAGGAGGTTTGAGACTCACAGTTGCTACAGGGATAGAAAGGTATAATTATTTGGTTATGCTCTATTTAAAGCAATCGGCACATGGTCAGCACTCAGGATATACCATTTCCCAGATTTTGCTAACTGCTTTTCTGTGGTTTGGCATTTAGGTGGTTTCCAGGTTGATTTGTTTTGTTTTGTTGTGCTTTGCTTCAAGTGTAAACAGGAATGCAGTGGCTATTTCAGGCATTCAGCTTTTTCTTCTTTGAAATTATTTTAGAGATATTTCTGGGTCTTTCTCCATGCTACAAATCAGTATAAAAAGTGGACCTGGCCGGGCGCAGTGGCTCACACCTGTAATCCTAGCACTTTGGGAGGCTGAGGTGGGTGGATCACGAGGTCAGGCGTTCAAGACCAGCCTGGCCAAGATGGTGAAGCCCTGTCTCTACTAAAAATACAAAAATTTTGACTGACAAGCCTAAGGTAAAGACAAACAAACAAACAAAACCCAAAAATTAGCTGGGCGTGGTGGGGGGCGCCTGTGATCCCAGCTACTGAGGAGGCTGAGGCAGGAGAATTCCTTGAATCCAGGAGGCAGAGGTTGCAGTGAGCCAAGATCGTGCCACTGTACTCCAGCCGGGGTGACAGAGCGAGACTCCGTCTAAAAAAGAAAAAAAAGTGAACCCATGCACTCTGCCAGAAGCCACAGATTCTTTTGAATTAGCCCTCCTTCCAACCAGAAGGAGCTCCCTGGGAGGTTTGAAACATGGAATCAGGCTGGGTGCACTGGCTCATGCCTGTAACTGCAGCATTTTGGGAGGCTAAGGTAGAAGGACCACTTGAGCCCAGGAGTTCAAGACCAGCCTGGGCAACTTATTGAGACCTTGTCTCTACAAGAGAATTGTAAAACTTAGCTGGGCATGGTGGCGCGCACCTGTAGTCTCAGCCACTTGGGAGACCGAGGCAGAAGGATCACTTGAACCTAGGAGTTTGATGCAATAGAGTGAAGACCCTATCTCAAAAAAAAAAAAAAAAAAAAAAAAGAAAAGAAATGGAATCGTCCCCTTCCCTGAGGAAACTTTCCTGCTTTCTGACCTCCCCCCTCCCCGCACTCTCTCCTTGGTCCTCTGATTGGTGGTTTCTATCCTCCCAATAACTGCATATGCTTTCCTGTGATATTTTATACTGATTTATTTGTGTATTTATTATTTATTTGAGACAAGGTCTTTGTCACCCGGGCTGGTCTTTCTCTGTCACACATGGCTCACTGCAGCTTGGAATTCCCGGTATCAAGCCTCTTGCTTACGTGGAACTACGGGTATGCCATCACATCTAGCTAATTGAAAAAAAATTATTTGTAGAGATTAGGTCTCATTATGTTGCCCAGGCTGCTCTCAAACTCTTGGGCTCAAGCAATCCTCTTGCCTCAGCCTCCAAAACTGCTGGGATTGCTGGTGTGTGCCACTGCACCAGCCCAGTATTTTTTTTTTTTATTTGTTTTTT
>NW_016107892.1:364810-381261 GCF_001604975.1 Cebus imitator | reverse complement strand
TAGAGACGGGGTTTCACCATGTTGACCAGGATGGTCTCGATCTCTTGACCTCGTGATCCACCCGCCTCGGCCTCCCAAAGTGCTGGGATTACAGGCTTGAGCCACCGCGCCCGGCGTATTTTTTTTTTTTTAAACAAATAAACTTGTTTAAGTAAAAAAGGTGAGTGACTGTAGGGAAATCTAACTCCATGTAGGTAGTATCTGGCCCAAGAGTGCTGTGGTAGGCACCTGGCTTTGTTAGGAAATGCTGACTAAGGCATCGTCCTGTTTTGGTGGTTCTGTCACTTGTAAAGATGGCGTGGATTTTCACGTTTTGTTTCATCTGAGCTTGGGAGATGCCCTTGGGTTATGGTGTGGCTGAGGTTTCCAGATAACATTGATCACAGATATGTGGCACCCACTAGAAGTGTATAGCCTGGATCCAGGAGTGTGTTTGATCAAATTCATTCAGATGTCTTTGGGTCATATGGGAAAATGCATGTCCAGAACCCAGCCAGAACTGCTTGTTTGAGAAGCAGTCATTTGAAAACAAATTCCACAGGCCTGGAGACTATCTGATTTCAGGCAGAGGTCAGAA
Source organism: Cebus imitator (assembly GCF_001604975.1). Taxonomy (NCBI): domain Eukaryota; kingdom Metazoa; phylum Chordata; class Mammalia; order Primates; family Cebidae; genus Cebus; species Cebus imitator. Next base: position 380,684 of record NW_016107892.1, on the reverse strand, counting down.
ACAGGAGGAAGGCACAATATTCTGTTTATATCAGACATCTTGGCAAAGCTGTTCATCTGCTACTGCCTCTGCTTGCCTCATGGAGAAAGACTTAATCAGAAAGTGAGATGAATTTCATGTTTAGCAACCCTCAGTGAATTAATGAATCTAGGCATTTAGTGGCATTGGCTGCCAACATCAGCACAGAGTGGAGCATAGCTGTCATGTGCCTTCTGTTGAAAGAACACAGCACCACTTGTATTGTGACAAAGGGCTTGAGCTTGAGTCTGTTCCCACTGCAAATGTGCAGAAAGAGAAGACAGAGGAGGCCAGGTGTGGTGACTCACGCCTGTAATCCAACAGTTAGGGAGGCTGGGGTGAGAGGATTGCTTGAGCCCAGGAGTTTGAGACCATCTTGGGCAACATAGTGAGACCCTGTCTCTATAACAAATAAAAATAAAAATTAGTCAGGTGTGGTGGTTCATGCCTGTAGTCCCAGCTACTGGAGAGGCTGAGGTGAGAGGATCACTTGAGCCCAAGAGGTAGAGGCTTCAGTGACCTGTGATTACACCACTGCACTCCAGCCTGGGTGACAGAGGGAGACCCTGTCCCCCACAAAAAGACAGAGGAACATGTTGAACTGCACCATGAATCTGCAATCAGGAAACTCTAGGCTATAGCCTGAGGATACTTCTTAATGGAAAAACTTTATGTGCAGATCTTGCAGGATTGTCGTATAGGTACACACATGCCCTGGTGGTTTGCTGTCTCCATCCCCCTGTCACCTACATCAGGCATTTCTCCCAGTGTTATCCCTCCCCTAGTCCCCCGAAAGGTCTGCACATGTACCCCAGGCATTAAAGTACAATAAAAAAACTCTACATAATAGAATTGGAAAATGCCTTAGCTTTCTAAGACTGATTTGGACTAAAGTAAAAACAACAAGAAAGACAGACTAGAAAAAGAAGTAAAAACAGGCCAAGCAGAACTGAAACTACTCTGAAATATAATTAAAATGATTTCTTTCCTTGGATTCCTTTTTATTTTATTTTTAAAATTTTTGCTGGAGGTTGGTTTATTTTATTTTATTTTTTAGTAGAGACAGGTTTTCACCATGTTGGCTAGGCTGGTCTCAAACTCCTGACCTCAAGTGATCCATCCTCCTCAGCCTCCCAAAGTGCTGGGATTACAGGCATGAGCCACCATACCCAGCCGTTATACACTTTATTTATTTATTTTAAGACAGGGTCTTGCTCTGTTGCTCAGGCTGGCTTGCAGTGGCATGATCATGGTTCACTGCAGCCTTGATCTCGCTGGCTCAAATGATCCTCCCACTTTGACCTCCCAAGTAGCTGGGACCACAGGCATGTGCCACCGCACCTGACTAATTAAAAAAATTTTTTTTCTTAGTAGATATGAGTTCTCACTGTGTTGCCCAGGCTGGTCTCAAAGCCCTGGGCTCAGGTGATCTCCTGGCCTCGGCCTCCCAAAATGCTGGGATTACAAATGTGGGCCACCACATGCAGCCTGTACCCTTCAAAATGGTATATTTTATGGCATGCAAATTATATCCTGATTTTTAAAAAGAAAAAAAAGTCTTAAGAGGCACATCAGACATTTAAAAAATAACCAGAGAAAATGGAACATGGATTCTATATTAAATCATATTAAAGAGTTATTGATTTGAGGGTTGTGTGATGATGATATTGTGATTATATATTTTAAAAATCCCTACATGCTGGCAAAATTGCATGTTTGAGATTTGCTTTAAAATATTCCTGGAAAAAAAATTGGAGGTTAAGTGAAACTGGAATGACAGAAGATTGATATTTTTTTGTTGTTTTGAGACAGAGTCTCGCTCTATTGTCCAGACTGGAGTGCAGTGGTGTGATCTTGGCTCACTGCAACCTCCACCTCCTTGGTTCCAGCGAGTCTCGTGCCTCAGCCCCCTGAGTAGCTGGGATTACAGGTGTACACCACCATACCTGGCTAATTTTTATATTTTTAGTAGAGACAGGGTTTCAACATGTTGCCCAGGCTGGTCTCAAACTCCTGGCCCCAAGTGATCTGCCTACCTTGACTACTCAAAGTGCTGGGATTATGGGTGTGAGACACTGCACCAGCCAGATTGATAATTTTTTTGTTTTTGAGACAGAGTCTCGCTCTGTTGCCCAGGCTAGAGTACAGTGGCATGATCTCGGCTCACTGCAACCTCCACTTTCCCTGGGTTCAAGTGATTCTCCTGCCTCAGCTTTCTAAGCAACTGGGGTTAAAGGTGCCCACCACTGCGCCCAGGTAATTTTTATATTTTTAGTAGAGATGGGGTTTCACCATCTTGGCCAGGATGGTCTCGAACTCCTGACCTCGTGATCCACCCACCTCGGCTTCCCAAAGTGCTGGGATTACAGGTGTGAGCCACCATGCCCAGCCCAAATGGATAATTTTTGAAGTTGAGTAACAGCTATTTTGGGGTTCATTATACTATTCTGTCTTGTTTCAGTTTGTTTTGACAATTTCCATTATAAAAAGCTGTAAACAGTAAATCAAATATGGCAGAGAAAAAAAAGTCTTGACTAATCCTGAATTCTAGAAAGTTCTTCTTCCAGCTGAAGATTCTGAGCTGGGTCCTATGGCAAGGACAGCATACTTTTGTTCTCAAAGGCCTCCTGACTGGGGACTGTGCTTCAGTTTGAAATAAGCCAACTGAACTACTCCTAGAAGTTGTTTTGGGTTGGGGCTGAGCTGGTGTACGGAGCATTTTGGAGATGGTGTACATTTGTGTTGTATCAGTTAGCTTCTACTGTGTAACAAACCACCCTAACACTTAGTGGCTTCAAATAAATAAATATTTATTAGATCTCAAGATTCTGTGGGTGGACTAGGATGCTGGGATGACTTGGCTGGGGCCAGCTCTTCTAGGATGGCCTCCCTTAAATGTCTGGGGCTTCAGCAATGCCTCCTCTAGCAGGCTACCAGGATTACTTACATGATATGAAGGCTCCCTGGCAGCGAGAGAGGGAAAGTCCCAATGCACAAGTATGTCCCATTGGTCACAGCAAGTCATATGGCCAAGCCTAGATCCAGGGGCTGGAGGAATAGAGGCTCCTTTGCAGATTGGACCTGGGATCTAAGAGTGCTGGCCAGCGTGACCAAGACCACCCCTCTGAATGCAACTGACATCTAGGTGTGGAGTGGTCCTCTGTTATTCATGTGCCCCACGTCTGGAATCTTCTTGCTACTGTTCAGACAGGGTTGGTGGGTAAAATGTTACTTAGAAATACAGATTCTGGGCCCAGGCATGGGGGCTCACACCTATAATCCCAGCACTTTTGAAGGCAGAGGCAGGCAGATCACTTGAGGACAGGAGTTCAAGACCAGCCTGGGCATCATGGTGAAATCCCATCTCTGCTTATTATTATTTTTTTTTTTAGTCAGGAGTAGTGGCTGGAGCCTGTAGTCCCAGCTACTCAGGAGGCTGAGGCAGGAGAATTGCTTGAACCAAGGAAGTAGAGGCTGCAGTGAGCTGAGGTCACGCCACTGCATTCCAACCTGGGCAAGAGAACGAGACTCCATTTCAAGAAAAGAAAGAAAGAAAGAAAATTAGATCCTGGGCTTGGACTAACGGAATTAGCCAGAAGAAACAATTCCTAGCTCTGCTGTTGTTTGTCTCCCTTTTTCTGTGGCATAAACTCAGATTTCAGTCCTTTTTTCCCTCCACCTCCTCTTGTGTTGAACATCTGGGACTCACTGCCTGTGACCACTACTTGTGCTCTCCCACATTCTTAAGGGCAGGCTGGCTTGATTCGAAGGGGGAAGATGGGGTGAGGTGAGTTGGTGACTACGTGGCCTTGGGCCAGCTCCCTTCCCCTCTGGGGTTTTGCTTTCTCATCTCTAGGATGTTGGATTGTATGGTACAGCTCTGAGATCTTTTTGGTCCTGTCCTGCTTATAGGGAAGTGTTCAAGTAGGGCAGGTGATTCAATACTATGTCCCTTGGGATTTTACACACACACACACACACACACACACACACACACCCCTCCTGCCCTTTGCAATGTTATTTTACAGCTCCTTTTATCAAGAAGTAGAGTCTGTCCTCCCACCACACACCTTGAATCTGCTTTGGGCAATGTGATGGGAATGATAGTGTGATTATTCTGAGCCTAGGCCTTAAGAGACCTTGACTTATTTGCTTACTTTCCTGGAGCCCTGATTCTGCTGTGAGAACAAGTCAAGGATAGCCTGCTGGAGGATGAGACATCCTAGATAAGGCCAACCTAGACTAGCCAGCACCATGCCAATCCACCAGCAGGAGCAAGTCTAGCCAAATCAGCTGAGTTCAGCCTGAATCAGTCAAGTCCAGCCTAGATCAGCCCAGCCCAGCCCAGCCTGGAACAGCCAAGTACAGCCCAGATCAGCTTAGTACAGTCTAGATCAGCTAAGTCCAGCCTAGATCAGCCCAGCCCAGCCTGGAACAGCCAAGTACAGCCCAGATCAGCTTAGTACAGTCTAGATCAGCTAAGTTCAGCCTAGATCAGCCAAGCCCAGCCTAGATCAGCCAAAAACAGCCTAGATCAGCGAGAGACAGCCTAGATTAGCCAAGTACAGCCTAGATCAGCCAAGCCCAGCCTAGATAACCTAAACTCAACCTGGATCAGCAGAGCCAAGGCTAGATCAGCCAAGTCCAACTTAGATCAGGCAAATTCAGCCTAGATCAGCCATATCCAGCCTAGATCAGCCAAAGACAGCCTAGGTCAGCCAAATTCAGCCCAGGTCAGCCAAGTCCAGCCCAGATCAGCCAAGTCCAGTCCAGATCAGCCCAGCCCATCCTGGATCAACTGAGCAAAGCCCAGATCAGCCAAGCCCAGATTAGCCAAGTCCAGCTTAGATCAGCTAAGTCACAGCCAACCTGTAGTTCATGAAAAATAACATGTGATTGTTTTCAGTCACCATATTTTGGTGTTATTTGTCATACGGCATATTGAGTGGGTGCTTGGGGTTTCTCACTGGCTGTGTGTGTCCTGAACATGAAACTGTACCACCTCTTAAGGGCTGGGGTGCAGGCTCTAGAGTTAAACTGCCAGGATTCGAATCCAAGTTTCATATTCCTTTCCTGGGGAGGTAGTCTTTGTTTTTGGACAGAGGACAGAGGAACCAAAAACAAAGCAGTTGTCTTAGGAAAGGAGGGGGCAGTGAAGTCCACAGGATGAGCAGGGCCTTACTGCCCCAACTGGTGGACATCACAATGTGGGCCCAGCACAAGAATTTATTTATTTATTTTTGTTTTTTGAGACACGGTCTTACTCTGTTGCCCAGGCTGGAATGCAGTGGTGTGATCCTAGCTCACTGCAGCCTTGATATCCTGGGCTCAAGCGATCCTCCTACCTCAGCCTCCTGAGTAGCTGGGACTACAGGCATGTTCCACCCACTTGTCTAGGGAGTTTTTTTTTTGAGATGGAGTTTTATTCTGTCACCCAGTCTGGAGTGCAGTAGTGCAATCTTGATTCACTGTAATCTCTGCCTCCTGGGTTCAAACAGTTCTCCTGCCTCAGCCTCCCAAGTAGCTGAGATTACAGGCACCTGCCACCATGCCTGGCTAATATTTGTATTTTTTAAAATTTATTTTATTTTCTAATATTTGTATTTTTAATAGAGACAGGGTTTCACCGTGTTGCCCAGGCTTGTCTTGAACTCCTGACCTCAGATGATCCACCTGCCTCAGCCTCCCAAAGTGTCAGGATTATAGGCATGAGCCACTGCACCCAGAGGGAATTTTTTTGTTTTTAATTTAGCTTTTATTAAGTCAAAGTTATATCTGTACCTGAATTAAAGAATCAAATAGGGCCGGGCGCGGTGGCTCAAGCCTGTAATCCCAGCACTTTGGGAGGCCGAGGCGGGTGGATCACGAGGTCAAGAGATCGAGACCATCCTGGTCAACATGGTGAAATCCCGTCTCTACTAAAAATACAAAAAATTAGCTGGGCATGGTGGCGCGTGCCTGTAATCCCAGCTACTCAGGAGGCTGAGGCAGGAGAATTGCCTGAACCTAGGAGGCGGAGGTTGTGGTGAGCCGAGATTGCGCCATTGCACTCCAGCCTGGGTAACAAGAGTGAAACTCTGTCTCAAAAAAAAAAAAAAAAAAAAAGAATCAAATAGTTCAGTGTGACATTACATACAATAGCAAGTCTCTGCCTTTTCCATTCTTCCTGTTTTCTGCTTTCCAGACACAGGACTTTCAACTTTTTAATTTTTTAATTATGTACATATTTTATTTTTTTAGAGACAGGGTCTTGCTATGTTGCCCAGGCTGAAGTGCAGTGGATGTTCACAGGCGCGATCCCACTACTGATCAGCATGGGAGTTTTGACCTGCTCTGTTTCCGACCTGGGCCAGTTCACCCCTCCTTAGGCAACCTGGTGGCCCCCCGTTCCTGGGAGGTCACCATATTGATGCCAAACTTAGTGCGGACACCCGAGTGGAATAGCACACTACAGCCCAGAACTTCTGGGCTCAAGCGATCCTCCCACCACAGCCTCCTAAGTAGTTGGGACCACAGGCATGCGCCTGGCAGGACTTTCAACTTATTAAAGTCCACAGGATAAGCAGGGCCTTACTGCCCCAACTGGTAGACATCACAACACAGGCCCAGTGCAAGAATTTATTTTTTATTTTTGTTTTTTGAGACAGAGTCTCACTCTATTGCCCAGGCTGGAGTGCCAGGCTCTCTATATATATCAATGATATAAAGAGATATATCGCATTTTTTTTTTTGTTTAAACAAGGTCTTGCTCTGATGCTCAGGCTGGAGTGCAGTGGCATCATCATGGCTCATTGCAACCTCTGCCTCCTGGGCTCAAGCAATCCTCCTACCTCAGCCTCCCGAGTAGCGGGGACTACAGGTGCATGTATCGTACCCAGCTAATTTTTGTGTTTTTTGTAGAGATGGGGTTTCACCATGTTCCCCAGGCTGATCTTGAGCTCTTGGGCTCAAGTGATCCTCCCGCCTCAGCCTCCCAAAGTGCCACAGGTGTGAGCCACCGTGCTTGGCCTAAAAAGCATTCTAAATAGTTGTGTCTTCATTTCAGGCCATATCTATTGATTTCCCACCAGGGAAGATTTAGCTCTTGTCACCTCCTTCCCTCTCCACACACCTGTCCTCTCTGACCTTCGTCTTCCCAGTATCCTTAAGTCATGATTCAGTGAAATTAATATTCACTTTTTACTCATTACTGTGACTTTGAAAATGCTTTTCACCACTGAATGATGTAGACTGCTATGACAGCCTTTACTTCTTGTGCAACTTTCTCTGCATGAATTTCCCAGTGACTGCTGTAAGCCCCAGGGATGGGCAAAGCATGTTCTCAAACTCTCACTCCACCCCGTGCCAGCCCTGAGAGAGAGAGAGAGAGACAGAGAGAGACACAAAGAAAAACAGAGACAGAGAGAGAAAAAGAGAGCGACAGAGAGAAATACACAGAAAGAGAAAGAGACAGAGAGAGAGATAGGGAGACAGAGAGACAGAAAAACAGGGACAGAGACACACAGAGAGAGACAGAGACAGAGAGACACAGAAACAGGGAGACAGAGATGGAGACAGAGAGACAGAAAAACAGGAACAGAGATACACGGAGAGAGACAGAGGGATACACAGAGAGAGACAGAAAGAGAGACAGGGAGGTAGAGACAGAGAGACACACAGGGAGACAGAGAGACACACAGGGAGACAGATGGAGAGGGAGAGAGAGACAGAGAAAGAAAGGAGAGACAGAGAGAGAGAAAAGAGAGACAAAGAGACTGAGACAGAGACAGAAAGAGACAAAGAGAGACACACAGAGAGGCAGAGAGAGGCAAGCCGGAGTCCTCCCAGGATTGGGGAAGGCCACTCTTTTTTCTGAGATGGAGTTTTGCTCTGTCACCCAGGCTGGAATGAAATGGCACTATCTCGGCTCACCGCAACCTCCGCTTCCCAGGTTCAAGCGATTCTCCTGCTTTAGCAAGGAAAAGGAAGGAACTACACACGGTCCCCAACTTACAATGTCTCCACTTACATTTTCATTTTTATTTTTTATTTTGGAGACAGATCTCTCTCTGCCACCCAGGCTGGAGTGCAGGGCTGCAAGCATGGCTCACGGCAGCCTCAACCTCCTGGTGTCACGTGATCGTCCCACCTCAGCTTCCCGAGTAGCTAGGACCTCAGGCGCGTGCCACCACGCCTAGCAAATTTTTTGTAGAGATGAGGTTTCACCATGTTACCGAGGCTGGTTTCTAACTGCTGAGCTCAAGCGATCTGCCCGCCTTGGCCTCCCAAAGTGCTGGGGTTGCAGGCGTGAGCCATCATGCCTGTCTCACTTACAATTTTTTGACTTTACAATGGTGTGAAACCATCACAATTTTGAAATAAAGCACTGTATTCAACAAATGACTTGAGATATTCAATACTTCATTATAAAATTGACTTGGTATTAGATGATTTTGCCCAACTTTAGACTAAGGTAAGTGTTACGTTTCAGGGAGGCTAGGCTAAGCCAGGGTGTTGGGGAGGTTTGGTGTATTAAATGCTTTTTTTTTTTTTTTTTTTTTTTTTTTTTTTTTTTTTTTTGAGATGGAGTCTTGCTCTGTTGCCCAGGCTGGAGGACAGTGTCGCTACCTTGGCTCACTACAGCCTCCGCCTCCTGGGATCAAGCAATTCTCCTGCCTCAGTCTCCCAAGTAGCTGGGATTACAGACATGTGCCACCATGCCTGGCTATTTTTTGTATTTTTAGTAGAGAAGGGGTTTCACCATGTTGCCCAGGCTGGTCTCGAATTCCTGGGCTCATGCAATCCTCCCTTCTTGGCCTCCTAAAGTGCTGGGATTACAGGCATGAGCCACTGCGCCTGGCCTTTTTTTTGGGGTGGGAGCACATCCTCTTTTTTAACTTGCCCCGCAGCCTGAGTCATTCATGGCCCTCGATGTGTGAACTCACACCACCTGTTCATTCTTGGTCCTGCTTTTGTTGAGGCCCCAGGCTGCCAGCTGGTGTCATTGCAACTCGCTCATGGGCTCAAGTGTCCCGAAGTCATTTCTCATGTAAGCCCTGTCCAGTTGCCAGGGCAGGGTGGTCCTGTGCAGGTTTTGCATGCGGTGGACACGGTGGCTCCTCCAAGCCTGTGGCTGGTGGCTGAGTGGTAGCACTGCTCTTACATAATCAGTTTCTCCCCTCCTTTCTCTTCCCAGAGCCAAATTTCACACTGAGCAGCTGCAGTCGGAGAAATCAGAGAAAGCATCACCCAGCCCCAGATACTGAGGGACCTGCCAGCGGCTCTCTCCTCCTGCTCCTCGGAAAGGAAGACCCTGAGGTCATTGGTTCAGACCCACTCCTGGGCTGCCATGGGACTCGCAGCCACTGCCCCCTGGCTGTCCTCCATGCTACCGGGCAGATAAGGGCAGCTGCTGCCCCCGGGGCACCTGCCCGCTTCCGCTGCCCAACCACTCCTCCAGGGCCAGCCCTTCCCTGACTTGGTGGCCACCTCTGCTGCCCCGAGGCCATGTAGGCCACGCTCAGGCCTCCATAGACACTCCACTGGGGATGATTCCTGAGCTCCTGGGGGGACGAGGAACACTACCATGCCCTGGGGCTTCGCCTGGCTGCGCTGTGAGTACTGGGGTGTCTCTGGGGACCTGCCCTGGGAGGCCTTGGCCGAGATCCAGGTTCTGCCATGGCTATAGCAACCAGGGCATTCTCGCTGGTGAGAAGCTGTGATGCTTCCCAGCCTGACTGCAGACACCCTGTGGGGTTCCCACGGCCACCCTCTGCCCTGTCTGCTGCTGACCTCAGGCTCCGATGGGCAAGCTGAGTGGGTGGTTCTGGCTGGGTGGGCATGGTCCCCAGGGTGGTCTTAGGTTGGGACAGGCACTGGAGGTAGGTGGCAGCATCTCACTTTTCCAGGCTTGTGGGCGCTGGGGAGCCGTGTGCAGGCAGCGGCAGCATGGTCCCGGGTGTGGCCGGTGGGGGTGGGGCAAGGGCTGGTGAAAGTGTCCAGGAACCCAAGACCCACCGCAGAAGAGCAGCCAGGTGCCTGGAGAAGGCAGCCTGTTCCCCTCCAACTCTCCCTCCATAACAGAACAGAATTCAAAAGCAGAAAGATAACATTGTTGGTAAAAAGAAAAATAAGTTGAAATGAGGACAGGAAGTAAAAAAAGGATCTGGAAGCCTCTCATGTCTGCTGGGTGGGATGCCAGACCAAGATCCCTTCACTCTCCAAGACTCAATTTAATTGACTCAAATTCATCACATTTTTCTGGTGCCTTCCACGTGCCCACTGCAGTCACTCCCATGACAACAAGGACCTTGCTGTGTCGTGCCTCTGTCTCCAGTGCCTGGCACAGGGTTGAGTGCTCGGAAACTGGTTGAGGCCATGGGTATGAGCCTTGGAGGGATTCAGAGAAGAGTTGGCTCCACGCTGGCCCTTGTGAAAAGATACAACAAAGGGTTGGGACATTAGGGACAGGCGGTGGACCTAGTGTTCTGGAAGCGCCTAGGTCATGAGGATCAGGGGTACAGCGTAGGGGACAGGCTGCTGGAAATGGTCTGGAAGGTGGGGTGGTGTTCATACAGGTAGACCTGAGGTCATGAGGCCTGTGTCCCAGGGAGAGGGACCAATGTGAGCAAAGTTTCGGCGACAGGATGATGAAAGGCCAGGCTGGAAGCTGGTTTGGACCCAGGTGGCTGAGGCCTTGGAAGCCAGGCAAAGCGTGCCACCCTCACCCACAGCAGGCAGCCCTGGAGGATTTGAGAGCCAGTGGGGGTGGAGTCGTGCTTGGGAGTTCCTCTGCTCCTGAAGATCAGTCTGGCGGTGCTTGTAGGAGTTGCTGTTGTTACTGTCTGCACAGGAGGAAATGGGGGTCATTCTGGAGGTAGAGGTGTGAATGAAAGGCAAAGGATGCTGAGCGGGTGGCTCACACCTGTGATCCCAGCACTGGGGAGGCCACGGCAGGAGGATGGCTTGAGGCCAGGAGTTTGAAACCAGGCTGGGCAACATAGTGAGACCCCATCTCTAAAAAAAGAAAAATTAGCTGGTGTGGCAGCATGCACCTGTAATCCCAGCTACTCAGGAGGCTGAGGTGGGGGGATCACTTGAGCCCAGGATATTGAGGCTGCAGTGAGTGAGGGTTGCATCATTGTACCGCAGCCTGGACAACAAAGTGAGACCCTATAAAAAAAGAAAGAGAGAGAGAGAGAGAGAAGATAGAAAAGACAGAAGGAAAGGAAGGAAGGCAGAAAGAAAGAAAGCAAAGAGAAAAGCAAGGGAGAGGGGAGAAAGCTCCAGGAGGCGTGTCTTAGGACCGGGCTAGGACTGGCTGGGGGATGAGGGAGAGGAGGGGTAGCAGATTGAGGTGGGGGCTGGTGCTCAGGGGCTGAGGTGCTGAGGAAGTTGGGCTGCCATAACCAATTAGTACTCTTCGGGTGGCTTAGAGCAACAGGAACGTATTGTCTCACAGTTCTGGAGACTGAAGTGTGAGATCAGGGTATCCACAGGGCCAGGTTCCCTCCAAAGGCACTGGGAAGGAGCCTTCCTTGCCTCTTCCAGCTCCTGGCAGCTTTGGCCTCCTTGGCCTGTGGCCAAGTCATTCGGATCTGCCTCTGTCTTCATGTGGCCGGACTCTGTGTGTCTCTGTGTCCCCTCTTTTTCTTCCAGGGACACTCGTCATTGGATTTAGGGAGCTGTCTAAATACCGGATGGGCTCATCCTGACATCCTTCATTTAATAACACCTGCAAGTGGCACAGGACAGGCAAGCCCCCAAGTGGGGCTTAGCCTGAGAGGGTTCTTGGCTTTGGCTCAGAGAGAATTCAAGGCAAGCTGCTGTTAGAAGAAAACAGCTTTACTGAAGAGGTGTTACAGCTCCGTGCCAGCTCCTGCAGAATAGGTCTGTGCCAGAGGAGTTGTACTGGGGAGCAGCTCAGGGGCATTTGCAGTCATATTTATTCCCACTTCAAATTGCATGCAGATTAAGGGGCAGTTTATGTAGACATTTCTCGGGAAGGGGTAGTAACTTTTGGGTTACTGGGTCATTGCCGTGGAAAGGAGTGGTAACGCCCAGGTGTTGCCATGGCAATGGTAAACTCACAGGGTACACTGCTGGGCGTGTCTTTTCGAATGCTGCTTCTGCCTATCTATCCCTGTTTCCACTTTGCTCCGGTGTCAGAGCTCCGCCTCTGGCGTTGGTCCTCCCTCCTACTTCACAGAGACCCTATTTCCAAACAAGGTCACGCTCTGAGGTTTGGGTAAATGTGGATTTGGAGGAGATGCTATTTAACCCACAGCACAGGTTCAGATTTGGTCCCTGGGGCTGGGAGTGACAAGGCTTACTTGTCACTGCACGTAGGGTCATCACAGGGAGGGGGCAGGTCCCTCTTGCCCCCCACCTGGGGCCAGGGAACCAGGAAGGGAGCACTGTACTCATGCGGACCTTTCTTCAGCCCCTCTCTGTTCTGCAGGTTGTTTTATTTATTTTTATTTTATTTCTTTATTTAAAACTGAGTCTGGCTCTGTTGCCCAGGCTGGAGTGCAGTGGCACTTTTTCAGCTCACTGCAACCTCTGCCTCCCAGGTTCAAACAACTCTCATGTCTCAGCCTCCCGACTAGCTGGGACTACAGGCACCTGCCACTGCGCTCAGGTAATTTTTGTATTTTTATTTTTATTTTTTGAGATGGAGTTTCACTCTTGTTACCCAAGCTGGAGTGCAATGGCTCGATCTTGGCTCACTGCAACCTCTGCCTCTTGGGTTCAAGCAATTCTCCTGCCTCAGCCTCCCGAGTAGCTGGGACTACAGGTGTGCACCACCATGCCCAGCTAATTTTTGTATTTTTAGTAGAGACGGGTTTTCCCCATGTTGACCAGGATGGTCTCGATCTCTTGACCTCGTGATCCACTCGCCTCAGCCTCAATCCCAACCCAAAGTGCTGGGATTATAGGCGTGAGCCACCGTGCCCGGCCGTAATTTTTGTATTTTTAGTAGAGACGGGGTTGGCCAGGCTGGTCTTGAACTCCTGACCTCAGGTGATCTGTCTGCCTTGGCCTCCCAAAGTGCTAGGATTACAGGCATGAGCCTTCGTGCCCAGCCTATCTTGCAGGTTCTTGCTTCTGGGGTAAGATGAGGGCAGGCAGGGGTCTCTTGACCAGGATCAGGGGTGGCACTGGCTGTGGGGTTCCTGGTATGCAGAGCATGTGGGGGACAGTGGCCTTGAGGTTGGAGCTGTGCTGCCCCTGCCTGGACCCTGTTTGGTAACCTGTTTCTCTGGGTGGGTGGAGGCAGCAAAATAAGAAACTGATACTTAGGAGTGATGTTTGGGCTGCAGCCTTAGAGGAAGGCTGCCCAGCTGGGGGAGGGGCAGATCACCTGTGGACAGGGCTTCCAGGGCAGCCTGTGTGCCCACCGTGCCAGGCTGGAAGGCGCAGTGTCACTCCACGGCACAGCCCCTGCCTCGAGGCCACAGCTGCCGGGTCCCCAGCTGCCGGGTCCCCAGCTGCCGGGTCCCCAGGGCCCCAGAACAGGACACAGAGAAGGGCAGCTGCTGTAGGATTGGGGGGTAGACGGCCAATGGTGATGGCCATACAGGAAAAAAGACCCAGTATGGACAGAGGTACTGATTTTTGTTTTAAAGAAAAGCTGAAATTGTGAATTTTTATGTGAAACCCCTGTGGACCAGAGGCTTGCAACTGTTGCTGTAGGTCTGCGGTTCCAGACCAATGGCCACAGCTTTACCTGGGAACTTGTTAGAAAGGTAGATTCTCTGGCCGCATCCTAGACCTGCTGAGCAGAGACTCTGGGGCGGGGCTGGATGACCTGTGCCTTAACCAGCTCTCAAGGGAGGCTGATGTCTGCTCCCATTTCTACCCCTTGAAGCAGATCCTCAAACGCACATGTTAAGTGTTCAGCACACTGGACTGTGCGGTGTTTAACTGCCTTATGGATTCACATACCAAAGTCAAGGTCATGAGTGAATGGGAAAGGTGGTACTGGAGACAAAGACCATTTGGGGCTGGTGCAGGCAGGGGAGACTCTGGTGGGGTGATGAGGGGAGAGAAGAGTCTCTGGGAGGCTTTGAAGGAGGTCTGTAGTGGGAGAGGGTACCCAGCACGGGCAAAGCATGAGCCCAGGAGGCAGGGATGATCTTGACCTGCAGGGATGATCTTGAACTGCAAGGGTGGGTGCCAAGCTGAGAGGTTCAGGACTTAGGACAGAAAGCAAGCAGATATTGAAGGGGCAAACACTGGTTCAGTTCATGTTTATCTGTCCCTCTGGCCCAATACTGTGTCAGGCACAGGGAAAGAAAGAGAGAGGAGGTGCAAGACAGATTGCAAACTCGCAATCTTGCAAAAAATTTGGGGCTATATGGGGCACAGGGCTTGAGGAGACCTGAGGCTCTGAGCTGAGTAAGGGCACTCCCGGTGGGAGGTCCCAAAGGAGCAAAGGCCAGGCAGGAAACCTGAGCAGGGCAGGTTTGGAGAGGGAGGTAGGGAAGTAGCAAACGGGTGGTGTGGCCCAGACCAGAGGGGCGGTAAGTACAAAAGTCTTCCGAGATGCTGGGGAGTCGGGAAAGTCCAATCAGTAATTCCTACTCATAGCTTCAGGTGGCTCAGGGAGGTGACAGCCTGCCTGACTGCTTTTGCCAAAAAAAAAAAAAAAAAAAAAAAAAGAGGATGGCTATTGCTTTTGTCTATAGCAATAATATATACGGATTATAGCACATAAAAAATGTCCTGCAAGGCCAGGTGTGGTGGCTCATGCCTGTAATCCTAGCACTTTTGGAGGCCAAGGTGGGAGCATCGCTTGAGCATAGGAGTTTGAGACCAGCCTGGGCAAAAGAGCAAGACCTCGTCTCTACAAAAAAATTTTTTTTAATTAGCTGGGTGTGGTGTCGGCACCTGCAGTCCCAGCTGCTGGGAGGCTGATGTGGGAGGATTGCTTTAACCCAGGAGGTTGAGGTTGCAGTGAACAATGACAGTGCTGCTGCGTTCCAGCCTGGGTGACAGAGCAAGACCTTATTTCAAAAGAAAAACACTAAAAAATCTCCCGTAGAGATTTGGTACAGTCATGCTATGAACACAGATAGTGTTGAGTGATGCTGTTTTTTAAGTTCACATAACACAGGCGAAGCTTTGACAATGTGATTTTTGTTGGACACATGTATTATAATGGGCCATCTAGGCCATTTCCAGATTTTCACTATTATAAAATAAATGCTGCTCTCTCTGTTTTTGCTCATAAATTTTTGGTTATATCTTTTGCTTTTCTTCCAATTTATTTCTAGAAGTGATTTTAGAGGGTGAAAGAGTGTGGGCATTTTTAAGGCTTAGTGATTGGAAGAGTGTGGGTACTATCAAATCCATTAATAACAAAAATCACGAAATTGCTTTTCAGGACAGCACTTGCCTCACTGCTTGGCCAGCATCACCATGAACATATTATACAGCATAGTTTTTGGATTTTTATTTTTTTTTTCAGATGGAATTTTTTGCTCTTGCTGCCCAGGCTGGAGTGCAATGTTGGCATCTAGTACTAATTATTCATTTTTAAAACAAAGTGAGCTTTTAATAATTTTAATAATATGGCCAGGTACCGTGGCTGATGCCTGTAATCTCAGCCCTTTGGTATGCTGAGGCAAGAGAACTGCTTGAGCTCAGGAGTTTTGAGGCCAGCCTGGCCAACATGGCGATACCTTGTCCCTACAAAAAATACAAAAAAATTAGCTGGGTGTGGTGGCCCCTGCTTGTAATCCCAGTTACTTGGGAGGCTGAGGCATGAGGCACAAGAATTGCTTGAGCCCAGGAGGTGGAGGTTGCAGTGAGCTGAGATTGTGCCACTGTACATCAGCCTGGGTGACAGAGCAAGATTCTGTCTCAAAAAAAA
>NW_016107892.1:349437-364490 GCF_001604975.1 Cebus imitator | reverse complement strand
TAGGTGCAGTGGCATGTGTCTCTCATTCCAGCTAATCAGGAGGCCACAAGAGAGGATTGCTTGAGACTAGGCATTTGAGACAAGCCTGGGCAACATGGCAAAACCCTGTCTCAAATAAATGGCCCCAATAACCCAAAACCACAAAAAACTTTTTTATTTGAATATATGAAAAATAGGCTGAGCACAGTGGTTGATGCCTATAATGTCAGCACTCTGGGATGTTGAGGCAGGAGAATTGCTTGAGCTCAGGAGTTGGAGGCCAGTCTGGACAACATGGCAGTACCCTTTCTCTACAAAAAATATAAAAATTAGCAGGCGTAGTGGCATGCAACTGTAGTCCTAGCTACTTGGAGGCTGAGGCGGAAGGATCACTTGAGTCTGGGAGTTCTAGGTTGCAGTGAGCCATGATTCCACGACTGCACTCCAGCCAGGGTGACCGAGGGAGACCCTATCTCAAAAAAAAAAAAAAGAAAACTTATATCTGATTGTTTTAATGTGAATTTATTTATTTGGTTTATGAGTCTGATCTTTTGGATAGTTGTTGGCCTTTTTCTGTTTTATTCTTTCTGCTCTGATGGACTTTATTCATATTTGTTGCGAATTCTCTCCTATTTTTTCTGTTAAGGCACATGGAAATCGTATAGGCTGTCTTTGAAGTCACAGTGACCCCCAGTGGCAAAGGCTGGTAATGTTCCAGTGGCTCATTCTCATTTGTGGCCAGAAGAGATGCAGCCAGTGTGAGATCTGCTTAATGTCCCAGAATGACCAGACTGGAAGGCGCTACAGACCTGCTGGCACAGTTAGCTGGGAGGGACACTAAGATCAGATAGGGCAGGGAAGAAAGTGGCGTGGGTGACTGAAGAGTCATTTGTCAAATTGGAACCAGAATCCAGGATGATGGATCTCCTGAATGCCTGGCTGGAAAACCCAGCAACAAGCTTTGAAAACATGTCACCTGGACACCAGGGGCTGAAGTTGTCCTGGGTGGGAGGTTTTGCCTACTCCATGGAGCGAGAGAAGCGGGGACACCAGACGTCGACCCTGGGGTGTGCCTCCTGGGGGGCTCTGGTGGCTGGCGTGGGGTGGGTGTGGACCCTCTGGACTGCTCCTGCCTTCCTGACTTTGCTGTTCTGGAGCTAGACCCCAGGGAAAGCATTCTGGATCCTTTTCCCCCCCACCACATCTTTCCTATCAGTGCACGTCACCTACGAGAACAGATGATGGTCACTCGGCTTTGGATGTTGTGGATGGTGTGGATGAGATGCAGGGTGCTCATGTGCCCTTGTTGCGTGTGGTCCACAGATCTTGGGATCGTCCTCAGCGTGGCCTTGGGGAATGAGCATTTGGAGATGTGGCCCTTGACGCAGAGCGAGGAGTGCACTGTCACGGGTTTTCTGCGGGACAAACTGCAGTACAGGAACCGACTTCAGTACATGGTAACGACGTGGGCACCAGCTGTGTCCCTGTCCCTGAGGGCTGGGGCTCACCTGGCATAGGTCTCTGGACATTCAGGGCCCTTCCTAGGACCTGTGTCAGCCCTGAGCAGACCATGGCCCGTTTCTCTGCCTTTCTCTGAAACCTACACATGCACCTGGTCTGCACTTACCGACCCCTCTCCTGCCATCTCCTGGGTCCACCAGCCCTCCTCCTTGGTCTCATTTTAATCCTTCATGGCGGCACTTGCCATATGACTCAGGAACGGACACCTGGAGTTCTCTGAGGAACCCCAGGCACTTATTAGCCGGGGAGATAAAGACCTAGAAATTGGAGCGTTTGGTTCTTTTTGTTGAGTGGAAATATCTGTGTGGCTCTATGCTTTCTTTCTTTGTTTATTTCTTTTTTTTTTTTTTTTTTTTTTTTAAAAAATTTTTTTTTTTTTTTTTGAGACAGGGTCTTGCTCTCTTGCCCAAGCTGGAGTGCAATGGCATAATCTCAGCTCACTGCAACTTCCACCTCCCAGGCTCAAATGATCCTCCCACCTCAGCCTTGCTAGTAGCTGGGACTACAGGCATGCGCTATAGTCCCATACCCAGCTAATTAAAACTTTTTTTTTTTTTGAGATGGAGTCTTGCTGCCCAGGCTGGAGTGCAATGGCATGATCTCGGCTCACCTTAACCTCCACCTCCTGGGTTCAAGCGATTCTCCTGCCTCCGCCTCCTGAGTAGCTGGGATTACAGGTGGGTGCCACCATGTCCAGCTAATTTTTGTATTTCTAGTAGAGAAGGGGTTTCACCATGTTGGCCAGGCTGGTCTTGAACTCCTGACCTTGTGATCCGCCCACCTCAGCCTCCCAAAGTGCTGGGATTCCAGGCGTGAGCCACCATGCTAACCTATGTATCTTTTAAAAGTAATTAACTGTTAGAGACAGGGTGTCACTGTTGTCCAGGCTGGAGTGTAGTGGTGAGATCACAGCTCAGTGTAACCTCAGACTCCTTAGCTCAAGTGAATCTGTCTCAGCCTCCCAAAGTGCTGGGATTATAGGCATAAGCCACTGCACCTTGTGAGTGTCTTTTTTAACAGCTTTACTGACATACAGTTTATGTATTTATGTATGAGACATAATTCACCCCCTTAAAGTGCACAACTCAATGGTTTTTAGTGTGTTCACAGAGCTGTGCAACCATCACATAATAATATATTTTTCTTGAAGTAGCGTGTCCTCACTCTTGAGCCTGAAACTTCTGCCTTAACAGGAATTGTGTGTTTTGTTCCACCCTCCCTGTGCCCCAGAGGAAAGTGAGCTGTTTTTATCCCAGCTGTGAGCCAGGCATACCTCTCTGAACAGGACCACCTCTGCCATCAAAGGGCTGGGCCCTGAGTCCTCTCCTCTTACATCAAAATTCATCTGGAGGCCAGGTGTTGTGGTTCATGCCTGTAATCCCAGCACTTTGGGAGGCCAAGGTGGGAGGATCGTTTAAGCCCAGGAGTTCAAGACCAGCCTGGGCAACATGATGAAACCCCATCTCTACAAAAAATTAAGGCATTATCTGGGCATGGTGCCGCACACCTGTAGTCCCAGCTACTTGGGAGGTTGAGGTGGGAAGCTTGCCTGAGCCTGAGAGGTTGAGGCTTCAGTGAGCCATGATCCTGCCCCTTCACTCCAGACCGGATGACAGAGTAAGACTAACTTTAAAAAAAAGATCATTTGGGAGGTTGGGGAGCCTGCTGGTCATTTCCACTTCTGGCCTCATGGTTTGTTCTTGTGCCTCTCTAGAAATACTACTTCCCCATCAACTACAAGATTGGCGTGCCTTACGAGGAGGTGTTCAGAATTGCCAATGTCACCAGGCTGGTGAGAATCCCCTGCTGGGCTGGGGGGACCCTGCCTCCCATGACATCCAGTGGGCCCCATCCTCAGAGGTGCACTGGGCTTGGCAGGTGGTGCTGCTGGCCTGGGGCCTCTCCCCAGCCTGACAGCAGATTAGCCCTGGTGCCTGGGCCAAGGACCAGCCTGCTCTCGGGGCTGGGGAGAGGCCCCAGGCCAGCAGCACCAGCTGCATTCACTGTCTGCAGCGGACGCCCCTGTCTGCTCCCTCTGCAGGGGCAAGTCCCTGGTGAGAGGGTGGTCCGAGCCCAGAGGGCTCGTGTCTCGGGGGTTGCAGTGACTTCCCTGTCTCTGCAGCAGAGGGCCCGGGTGAGCGAGCGGGAGTTGCGGTATCTGTGGGTCTTGGTGAGTCTCAGTGCCACTGAGTCGGTGCAGGATGTGCTGCTCGAGGGCCACCCGTCCTGGAAGTATCTGCAGGAGGTGCAGACGCTGCTGCTGGATGTCCAGCGGGGCCTCACGGTGAGCCGTGCAGCGGGTGGCAGGCAGGGCGTGTGTGTGCACAGGTGCGTGCATGTGTGTGTATGAGTCTATGAGGTGTGGCCAAGGGCTGGTGAGGAGAGGGGTGAACACACGGGAAGATGGCACCAACTGAGGGGCGTGGGAAAGTGGGGGAGGGGTGCAGGCAGGAAAAGAAGCCTGTGGAAGGAGGAGGCGGTCACTGTTTCATGCCAACCAGGCTCGGGGTACAGGAGATGCCCCTGAGACTCTGTTCTAGCTTCTGCCTCTCTCCCTGTGGATCCTGGGCCAGTCATCCTACCCTCTTTGTTTCTGCAACATGAGGGTCGTGGAGGTGGGGGAGGGGGAGTGGGGAAGAATAGATGGAGCACAGGGTATGTTTGGGGCAGTGAAACTGTGCTGCAGGCCGACCATGTCTCATGCCTGTAATCCCAGCACTTTGGGAGGCTGAGGCGGGTGGATCACCTGAGGTCAGGAATTTGAGATCAGCCTGGCCAACATGATGAAACCTGTCTCTACTAAAAATATAAAAAGTGGCCGGGTGTGGTGGTGCACACCTGTAATCCCAGCTACTTGGGAGGCTGAGGCAGGAGAATTGCTTGAACCTGGGAGGTGGAGGTTGCAGTGAGCCGAGATCCCATCATTGCACTCCAGCCTGGGTGACAAGAGTGAAAAGCCCTGTCTCAAAATAACAACAACAAAAACAAAAAAAGCCAAAAACCCTGCAAACTATGCTGTATAATACGTTCATGGTGGATACGTGACAGCACACATTTGTCACAACCCACAGAACTGTACAACACAGAGTGTGAACACTAATGTAAATTATGAACTTTAGTTAATTAAAAAAAAAAAACAAAGAGATTCCCCTATCTCCACCCCACTCAGAGAAATTGATCTGAGGCCTCAGGGATATTGTCCTCTAAAGAGCCTGAGTTGTAGTAAAAAAACAAGGTGGCAGGATGACCCATGCAGGCTGTGTGTGCTGTGGGACCCCTCCCTGTCCCCACCTACCCTCCTCAGGAGTCTGGTGCACACCTGTCCTGGGGACCCACCTGCTGCCCTGCTTAGCCAGCTGCTGACAAGGCCCAGCCTGCGGGCAGAGCATCCCAGGCCAACTGTAAGCTTCGGATGGCAAAAGGGCTTAGGGACCAGCACCTGTTTTTGCAGCTGCCTAGAGCTTTCCTGGGAGGAGACTGGTGGGAAGGCTCCCAATTATTACAAAGCCAGGAGACTCCTTGATCTCCTTGGTGGCTCTTTTTCTTGTTTATTTCATTTCATTTCATTTATTTATTATTTTAGAGATGGGGGTCTCGCTATGTTTCCCAGGCTGGCCTTGAACCCTGGGCCTCAAATGATATTCCTGCCTCAGTCTCCCAAAGTCCTGGGGTTACAGGCATTAGCCACCCTGCCTGGCCTCTGTGATGGCTTTTGTTTGTTTTGTTTTGAGATGGAGTCTCACTCTGCCACCCAGGCTGGAGTGCAGTGGCGCGATCTTGGCTCACTGCAACCTCCACCTCCGGGGTTCAAGCAGTTTTCCTGCCTCAGCCTCCTGAGTAGCTGGGGTTAGAGGTGCCTGCCACCATGCCTATTTTTGTATTTTTAGTAGAGATGGGGTTTCGCCATGTTGGTCAGTTTGGTTTTGAACTCCTGGCCTCAAGTGATCTGCCTGCCTCAACCTCCCAAAGCGCTGGGATTACAGGTGTGAGCTGCCACGCCCGGACGTCTCAGTCTTTTCATGGCCTTCCGCCTGGTGTTTCCATGTCTCTGTGACCTTTCTCTTACAAGGACATCAGTCATTGGATTAGGGCCTACCCTAAATCCAGGATGATGTCCTTCTGAGATCCTCTGCAAACACTCTATTTCCAAATAGGGTCACCTTTACAGGTACCAAGGGGTAGGACCAAGACACAATTTTTTTTTTTTTTTTTTTTGCTCTTGTTGCCCAGGCTGGAGTGCAATGGCGCAATCTTGGCTCACTGCAACCTCCGCCTCCCAGGTTCAAGCGATCCTCCTGCCTCACCCTCACGAGAAACTGGGATTACAGGTGTGCACCACCAGGCCCAGCTAATTTTGTATTTTTAGTAGAAACGGGTTTCTCCTTGTTGGTCAGGCTGGTCTTGAACTCCTGACCTCAGATGATCCACCTACCTCAGCCTCCCAAAGTGCTGGGATTACAGGCTTGAGCCACTGCACCTGGCCAAGACACAGCTTTTGGGGGGGAGGAGACGGACACAGTTTGGCCCAGGACATGTTGCCTGGGCTGTCACCCCTTTCCAGAAGATCATCCCCCACCTTTCCCATGATGCTTTCTACAGTGGCCCTGACCTCCTGCCTGGGGACTTCCCTCCCTCGGTGCCACGGTGCACCCCGCATGACCCTTTTGTTGAGTCTCGTGGAGAGAAACCACCCGAGCTTGGAGCTGGACATCCTGCCCTGCCTATGTGACTTAAGCCTCAGTGTCCCTATGAGGGCCTTCTGTTGTTCCTTGGAGTTGATGGAAGTCTTTGCTTCCTGAAGGACAGTTTCCCCAGGTCAGGGGGTCCTCACGTGGTGGTGGGTGGCCGTTCCTGGGCGTGGGATGCCCCACTTTCCTCACTGTCCTGGCCTGCACCCTCTACTCATTTTTCCAAAGATGGAAAAGTGGAGCCTTGGAGTTGTGCATGGGTGAAGGGTGGCATCTGGGACCCTCCTTGCGCCCACAGGAAGAAGATGGTGAGAAATAGCGATCCAGGCTCATGGCCACAGAAGTCTGGTCCTTCTTCCATGGTTTGGGCAGCTCCAGGTGACTGGACAGCCCCCACGGCTCTCCTGGGGTACGGCTCCATCTTGCCACCGCTCCTGATGGCTTCCTCTTTTCTAGGACGTGGAGGTCAGCCCCAAGGTGGAATCCGTGTTGTCCCTCCTGAATGCCCCAGGGCCAAACCTGAAGCTGGTGCGGCCCAAAGCCCTGCTGGACAACTGCTTCCGGGTCATGGAGCTGCTGTACTGCTCCTGCTGTAAGGAGCTTCTTCGGGGGTGAAGCCTGAGGGTGGGAGGCTGGGCATCAGGGCCCAGGCCAGCTGGTAGAGCCGGCATTCTCCCGGGCATACCGTCTGCTCCCCAGGGCTACAGGTCATTTCTGGAAGCCAGGATGGGCCCTGGTTATGGGGGGACAAGCACACGTGGCTTGGTTTGGTGGGGAGGGTGGTCTTGAGCACTGCTATAGTCTTTTTTTCCCCTATCCCTTGCAGGTAAACAAAGCTCCATCCTAAACTGGCAGGACTGTGAGATGCCAAGTCCTCAGTCCTATAGCCCAGAGCCCTCATTGCAATGTGCGGCCACCCAGCTGTATCCTCCGCCTCCACAGCCCCCCAGCTGCTCTCCTCCTTCCACGGACTCAGCAAGGCCGGTCAGGACACAGAGCAAGGGCCTCTTGCCCTGAGCAGCCTGGATGGTGACTGCAGATAGGGCAGCCAGACCAGCTCCCCCAGGAGTTCAGCTGGGCCTGAGACTTTGAGGGGTGCTGATGGGAACCCCTCCTGGGAATGATGTTCTTCCTTTGAGGGGGATTCTTTGCCACAGCAGGGCTCAGATTCCTGCCTTCCACAACTGTCATGGCCTCACCTGGAGCGGAGAGGACCTGGGGACCTGGGGACCTGAAGGTGGATGGGGATAGAGCGTCTGGCCCCTCCTGGCGCTGCCCTCACTGTCCCCCCACCTGAAGGGGGTGCTGAGACTCCCGTGACCTGCAGCAGCGAGGGCACAGCCATGGGTTGCAGAGGAGACAGGCAGCATGACGTGGTCATTCTAAGACCTCCCCCCTAGCCTGGCAGACTGGGGAGTTCGGGGCAGAGGCCAGTGCCAAGTGCCATATCTTGCCACAGTGGATGCTCTTCCAGTTTCTTTTTTTTATTAAATGTCCTGCTTCCTTTGGTTTGCTTTGCATCTTTGGAGGTGAACCTGGAGAGGGATGGGAGGCGGCCAAGTGCAGGAGGTTGGGGGGCGGGCTGAGGATTCGATTTGGAGTGGGTGGAGCCTGCCCAAGGGACTTGGGATGAGAAGGGTGCCAGGGACAGAGTTTTGGCCCTGCCTAGCCCAGGGGCCTCTGCAAGCCTGTGTTGGCCAGGAGGGAGGGAGAGGTGTTGGCCTGGCTTTGACCCTTGCCATCCTCCCTCCATCTGGCTGCCCCCAGGCAGCCTCTAATAGGAACACATGGGAGGTATTTCAGAGGCCCAGGTCTGGCCCTGGCCCCCATATGGAGATCTGAGATCCTCTGGGAGCACCCCCCCACCCCGGCCCCCTGCAGTTGGGATCTGGGGTGGGAAAGGCGAGGTGTGGGGATGAGGTGGGGGGGCAGCGGCAGCCCAGGGACGCCAGGCAGAGGCAGGGGTGTTAATTACAGTACACCTTTATTAATACTGGAATCTTCACAGTGCATCTGTTACTTGTAGCAGTGACTATTTAAATCAGGGGGTGGATGGTGTGGAGGGGGTAGGGAGGAGAGGAGAATTTTTCCAAAATCTGACAGAAAGAAAAGAAACAAAATGGTTCAGATGGGTGGCGGGTGGGGAGGGGGAAGGGTGAGTAGGAACCAGGAGGGCTGCCTGGGGTTGGGGGGAATAAATTAAAAAAAGGAACAAGTTAACAACAGCACCAGGAAAGTTACTTCAGTCAAAAGATGCTTTTGAAAAGCATATTTCTCTGTACAAAATGAGAAATAAAAGAATGTAAAGAAGTCCCTCAAACCAAAGTTTGTGATGTGGGATGGTGGGCTCGGATCCCAAGGTGGGTGGGCCTACGAGGTGGTTGCTAAGATGATGAGAGGGCGGGGTGGTCTCGGGGATGGTGTAGAGTATGTACAGCCCCCAAGGCTCAGAGGGGAGGGGGATGGGAGAGCTGGTGGGGGCTGCGCCACGCAAGCCCCCCTCTCTGGGAAGCCCCTGCCTCCCTTCCCATCAGGACCTCTGAAGCCCAGGTCTGCCCACCCACTGCCCCTCACACTGTTCCCGCCACATCCTGAATCCTGCTCCACCACCCACCTGCCTCAACAAACCCCCGCAGCCCTGGGGAGAATATGCGGCAGAAATTCCACCCGAGACTCCCCAGACTGGTCACCTGCTCTCCTGGCCCCTAAAACCAGGGATCTGGTGTTGGCCTGAGCTCCACAGGCTGAGTGCTTGCCTGGCCAGGCAGTTCTTGGACACACTGACTGACAGGGACCGTTCTCCATCAGTTCCCTCGGAGGGGACTCTGTCCACGTCGAGGCCTGCTCGGTGCCTGGACCTATCCAGGGTCCCAGCTCATGGCACAAGAACTCCCAGGAGCTCAGGCCTGGGGGGCTCAGACCCAGCTCCATTCCATCAAGACCAAGGCTCTCCTGATCCCCAGGTAGGACCCCACCCTGGGCCCCCAACGTCCTCTGAGCCCTGCTTTCCCTCCTGACCTACGGGGCCACCAGGACTCCCTCCGCTCGCCCTAGGCTAACATGCTTTTACCTGCGTGACTCGGTGCGTGGGGTGGGGCAGCCTTGCCCCTTTCCCCGACCCCACTGCCAGCGGAAGCCTGGACTATAGTGGGGGCGGTCCTGGGATGGCATCTCCTCTGGCAACAGAGAGTCAAAGCCAATCGTCCCAGCCTCGCTCCCTGACCTGGGCTTGCAGCCGGCTCACACAACAACAGACAGGCCGGGGGCCCGCAGCCCTATTTTGGCTATCCTCAAGATGCTGGAGAGAACAGTAACTTCCCCCCCACTTTGGGGGAGCCATGTCCCTCCCTTCTCCTCCTGCCACAGAACCACCAGGCCACTGGGGGGGCCCTGTCCCTCAGGCACTCCCAGACACACACCCTGTATCGTCCCCTCACCCCACACACAGTCCTCATCCACAGTCAGCTCCATTTTATTACATCCATCAAATGACCCCACACCACCTACTGCTCCAGTCCCCACCTCCACAGGTGGCTGAAACTGTGACCCCCAAAGTCAAAGGATTGATATGGCCAATGAGAAGTGGACATCTGAAAACGGTGCCTTCGTGGCTGACCAATGACCCCAGGGCCTCCGTCCTCCTAACCCTGTTGCCCTAGTTCCCCAGGAGCTGCCCTGGCCCTCACTCCCGCCAGCCTCACGGGGTGGTGGGGGGCGAGGGGTGGGAGCCACCACAGGGCCCCCGAGATCCCCTAAGCAGCCCCGGGTTTCCTCCCTGAGACTCGGCATGGGCCCTGGAGGTCCCTTCCCCCATGGTGGGGCCTGGCCTCCCAACTCCAACCTGTTGCCCCCGCCCCCAGCAGACATCCAGCCCAGCACGCACCTGGCCCCTCCACAGCTGACCTGCTTCTCAGAGGGAGAAGGTCCTGGGAGAGGCAGAGAGAAGGCAAGAGGGGAGGGGGGGCTCAGGCACGGGAGAGGAGAGGCCGGCATTCTGGGAGGAGCTGAGGCAGGGCCGGCCCTAGGGGCGGCCGGGATGGTGAAAGGGAGGCCAGCCCAGCCCCTCCGTCGTGGGCCGGCCCTGGCTCTGGTGCTCATGGGTACGGAAGTGGCAGGGCACGAGAAGAGGAAGAGGAGGGGCAGAAGAGCATAAAACAGGCCCCAAACGAGGCACGAGGCCCGTGCCCCAAACGAGGCCCAGGCTTGCAGGCTCCCTCCTGGTGAGGCTTGTTAAGAAGTTGCTTCCCGTTTAAACGCTGGAATCCAAGCGAGGCGTCTCTTTCCTTCAAGCGGCACCGCCCCTGCCCTGGCTCTGTCCTCTCTCCAGGCTGGGCCCTCGCTGAGTGCCTGCGGCTCACAGACCAGGCCACCTCTCACACCAGGGCCTGAGAGGATAGGGAGGGTGGCGCCATCATAAGATGCGGGGCGCCGACCTGTCGTTGGTGACGGTCCTGCGGAGCCGGACCCCACGCCGGATAGCCACGAGCATGTCTTCGGCTGGGGGGTCGCTGGTGGCGGCAGGGGGCGGGGTGGGCGTCTCCTCCGTGGGGGTGGCCGACAGGGCGGTGGGGAAGGGGAACTGGCCCTCGCCCAGTGCGTGGGCGCCCGCCACCAGCTCCCCCAGCTTCTCCACCAGGCTGTGCCGGTTGGCCGCCAGCTGCTGCTGCTCGTCCTCGGCCCCCGCCCCGGGGTACCCGGCTGCCTCTGCGGACGGGCTGCCCCAGGCTGTGTTGGGCAGGCTGAGCCTCTTCGGGGAGGCCTTGGCGAGGTCCGGTGCCAGGGGCGAGGCGGCCTCGTCGGTGTAGAAGACACACTCCTCGCTTCCCGCCCGCGTGGGCCCCACGTAGCCAGGTGAGTCAGGCACCGTGGGCGTCTTCACAGGGACGATGGGCGGCCGGATGGGGATGGGGCCAGCGCTGGACAGGGCGCGGCGCACGGTGGGCTTGGTGGAGGGCGTGCGGCGGATGGTGGCCACGCCGGGGGGTGCGCCCGAGGGCAGGCCGGTGGCCGTGGGCAGCCCCGCGGTGGGCAGCCCGGCGGTGGAGGCGGGGCGCTTGGTCTGGATCAGGCGGCGGTAGTTCTGGGCGATGTTGCTGTTGCGCGGGATGGTGGATGACTTGTCGAACTCCGTCGGGCCCTCGCTGTCCGCATCCCCGTTCACGGAGTAGCAGTCGTAGTCGGAGCCTGGGGGCACGGGACACAGTGAGGCCGGGGCGCAGGTGGCCCCTGGCCCCCAGCCCACCAGGGTAAGCACGGAGGGGGAAGGAAGGGGCCCTCCTGAGTGTCTCAGTCCCAGCCCCACGGGCCTGCCTTGGGAGGGAATGGTGTCCTCGGAGCAGGAGGGCGTGGTGGTCTGCGTGCTGTAGCCGCTGGAGTACTGCAGCGAGTCCCGGCTGCTCTTCTGGTGCTCCAGGCTCAGGCCGCGTGTCAGCACCATTGCTAGGTCACTGGCTGCAGGGGACACCTCCTCGCCATGCTGAGGGTGAGAAATTGCACCCCCAGTCTCCTCTGCCCAAACTCCAGGCAGCCCAGCCTGGTAGTTGGAGCTGGGCCTGAGGCCACTGGCTGGGCCTCCTCACACTGACCTGGGAGTGAAGTGGGGCCCTGGCCGGCCTACCTTGGCTGCGATGGTGGCAGGGGACATCCGTGGTCGAGGTGCTTCTTCCCCGCTGGGGCCCAGGGTGCCCCCACTGGCAGGCCCTGGCTCTGTGTCTCGCAGGAGCTCCACTCGGTCCTTCCTCCGCTGCAGAGTGGCACCTGAGGGCTGCTCATGGGAGCCAACCTTGGACCAGTCCTGCAGGGAGGGTGTGGCAGGTCAGGGGGTCCCTTGGCCCCACCACCTATGGCCTGGGGGCCCCTCACTGTCACTGAGGCTCAGGGTGTCCAGGGCTATCAGGGTCCTCTGGTTTGCAGTCACAGCCAAGGGCAGAGCATGGAGTGTGACTGTGACTCCTCAGTCTCACCAGGCCCAGGGGTTAGATGTGGCTATGGGCAGGGCCTGCAGGAGGTGGCCAGGTGGCCTGTCTCTTGGGGACAGGTGGTGTTGTGTGCACCCCTGGCTGAACCCAGGCCCTCTGTGTGGTGATGGCAGCAGGTGGAGAGGGCATGGGAGTGGCAGCTGGTGACTGTCCTGGGGCTGGGCTGGGAGCACTGACCGAGGTAGGGGAGCTGCACTCGCTAACGGACTGGCAGGTTTCCGAGGCCTCGGAGGATGCGGAGCTGGAGGACTTCTGCCATGCAGAGGCCAGCAGGCAGTTGCAGACAGACAGGGACCAGCGGGTGGCGAGGAGGAGAGGAGAGAACAGTTCTGGTCACAGAGTTGGCATGCAGGGATGGCTCCATTCAGCGCCTTGCCCAGCGCCCACACCCCACCCCACCCCTGTCCCAGGGCCACGGCTGCTGAGCATCTTCAGCAGAACGCAGCAGCCCAGAGCACACACAGTGGGCACTGACCCACCCGACAGTCCAGCCCATGACCTGCGCATTTTAAAGACTGACCACAGGACTCACTGCTGATGGCCTGGATATGGCCAGTGAGGGGAAAAAGACTAAGGGTGGTAGCTGGGTGTTTGGTCTGAGCAGTTGGGTTGATGGTGTCACAGTTTTCTCAGACAGAGGACACACGGGGAAGTGTGAAGCCCTGGGTGCCACGCTGAGCGCTGAACTGAGCTGCCTGTGAGGTCTTGTGCATGGATGCAATGCAGGCCGTCGTATTCACAAGCTGGAGTGCAGGAGAAGTTGGAGTTGGAGCTGTGAATGCAGCAGTCTTGGGGTGGGATGAGGCCACCTGGCAGCGAGTGCAGTTAGACAGGATTTGAGGGCTAGGCCTGCGGCTGCTGATGGGCGCAGCTGGGAGGAAGTGAGTCCAGTAAAGGAGAGCAACGGAGCAGGCAGAGAAGTGGGAGGAGAACCATGAGCAGGTGATGCCCCACAAATCAGGAGAGCCTGCAATGCAGAGCAGGGGACCCACTGTGCTGATGCTGCTGGGGGGGGGCATCCGCTGGGGGTACAGGGTGTCCATGTTGACCCCGAAGAGAACTGCCTCCATAGAATGGGGTGGGAGAAGCCTGTTTTAAAATGGACTGAAGTATGAAAGGGACACACTTGCTCTGGGCAGTAGGGTGGGCTAGGTGTGCTGGGAGGCCTGCCACTCCTAAACAACTACAAAGAAAGAAAAAAGCAAGGTAGACACAGGCCCGTGAACTGCTGAGCATGTGTGATGGGCAGGGTTCCCTGGGGCAGGCGCCGGCTTCAGTACAGCGGTGGGGACATGGAGCACGGTGAGGGTGAGGCATTAGCCTAGGAATGAGCCAAGGTAAGCCAGGGCAGCCCCCTTCCCCCAGCTCTCCGCATCATTCAGATTTAGATCCTCAGATCTCCTGCAGATTCTAATGAACCAAGATCACCAAGATAAAAGGAAAGCAGGCACCCCTGTGAGGATGTGGAGGAAATAACAAGTGCAGACTTCTGGCAATAGGATGGGTAGAGTAAAAGCTCTAGATTTTTTAATGATCGCCATTCTAACTGGCGTGAGATGGTATCTCAATGTAGTTTTGATTTGCATTTCTCTGATGACCAGTGATGATGAGCATTTTTTCATGTTTGTTGGCCTCATGTGCTGGGGAGAGACAGCAAGGGGAGAGATGCCAGATGTAGGTGATGGGGAGGAAGGCAGCAGATCACACTGCCATGTGTGTACCTATGCAACAATCTTGCATGTTCTTCACATGTACCCCAAAACCTAAAATGCAATAAAATAAATGGGGGAAAAAAAACTCAATGGATCACTATTTACAAGTGACATAATAATATATGTAGAATATTAAAAAGAATCTACAAATTATTACAGTTAGGGATTAACATTGTAACAAGATTATTGGAACAAAGTCAGAAAAAGACAAATTGAATTTCTAAATACCAGCAGCTAACAGGCCAAAAAAAAAAAAAAATCCACCTGAAACACCAATGTAATTTATAATAATGTCAATAAACACCAAATACCTAGGGAAAAAAATTCCAATGACAGAGATGCAAGATCTTTACATAAAAACTACAAAACAGGCTGGGCATGGTGATTCACGCCTGTAATCTCAGCACTTTGTGAGGCTGAGGTGGGCAGATTACATGAGGCCAGGAATTTGAGACCAGCCTGACCAACATGGTGAAACCCCATCTCTACTAAAAATACAAAGATTAGCCGGGTGTGGTGCTGCATGTCTGTAACCCTAGCTACTTTGGAGGCTGAGACACGAGAATTGCTTGAACCCGGGAGGCTGGGGTTGCAGTGAGCTGAGATTGTGCCACTCACTCCAGCCTGGGTGACAGAGCAAGACTCCATCTCAAAAAAACCCAATCAACAAAAACCTCTACAAAACATGATTGAGAGCAGGTAAAGCCTAAACAGATGGAGAGCTATCTGCAATTCCATTCACATCCCAGGAGCTGCTTTTTTTCTTTTGATGGGAACTGACAAGCTGATCCTAAAAGTTATATGGAAATGCAAAGGGCTGAAAATAGACAAACTGGTACCAAAAAATAACCAAGCTAGGGGACTTCTATGACCAGATACAAGATTTTCTGCAAAGTCTAGCCATGCGCGGTGGCTCACACCTATAATCCCAGCGCTTCGGGAGGCTAAGGCAGGTGGATTGCTTGAGATTAGGAGTTTGAGACCAGCCTGGCCAACATGGCAAAACCCCAATACAAACAGTACAAAAAATTAGCTGGGTGTGGTGGTGCACTTGTAATGCTACTCAGGAGGCTCAGGCATAAGAATTGCTAGAGCCTGGGGGCAGAGATGGCAGTGAGCCAAGATTGCACCTCTGTACTCCAGCCTGGGGGACAGAATGAGACTGTCTCAAAAAA
>NW_016107892.1:303440-349391 GCF_001604975.1 Cebus imitator | reverse complement strand
TACTGGACTTTTGTCCATCAGACTTTTATGAATGAGAAAAAAAAAAAAAAAAAAAAAAAAGATTTTTAATAAAGTTACAATAATTAACACGGTGTGGCATTGGTATAAGGCAGACGAATCAGCAAGCAGGACAGAATGCCAAGTCCAGAAATAGCCACACACTGGGGAAAAGAAGATGCTATGCTCCAAATGTCTATGTCTCCCCCAAATTCCTCTGTTGAGATCTTGACCCCCAAGATGAGGTACTGAGAGGTGATTAGATCATAAGGGTGGAGCCCTGACGAATGCGCTTAGGGATCTTATAAAAGAGGTTTGAGGGAGCTAGTTCGCCCCTTCCACTATTGAGGACACAGCAAGAAGGTGACATCTATGAACCAGAAAGTGGGTCCTCACCAGACACTGAATCTGCTGGTGTCTTGATCCTGACCTTCCAGCCTCCAGAACTGTGAGCAAAGCATTTCTGTCATCTAAGCCACCCAATTTATGGTATTTTGTTATGGTACTTCAAATTGACTAAGACAGATTTTTTTTTTTTTCAATATACTGTCCTGGGTCCATTGGATATCCATATGAAAAAAAGGACCCCTACCTCACACCACACCCCCCCACGCACACTCTCAATTCCAGATGAGCTGTAGATCTAAAGGAAAAGGGCAAAACCAAAAGGGTTTTAGAGAAAAATCTCTTTGTGACCTTTTTGCAGTAGGCAAAAATCTCTCAAGCAGGACACAAATAGCACTAACAATTTAAAAATGGATAAATGGGACTATTTTAAAACTAAGAACTTCCGGTCATTAAAAGACCCCCACTAAGAGAATAAAAAGGTACCCATAGGAGAGAAGATAGCTAATGAGGAATTTTATCTGCAATACCAAAAATTCTATAAATCAGTAAGAAAAACATAGACGATCCAGTAGAAAAATGGGCAAACAATTTAAAAAGGTCCTTCATGAGAGAAGATATCTAATGGCCTTTAAAAGTATGAAAAGGTAGCTGGGTTCAGTGTACACATCTGTAGTCCCAGCTACTCAGGAGGCTGAGGTAGGAGGATTACTTAAGCCCAAGAGTATGAGGCCGGCCTGGGCAACATAGCAAGATCCTATCTCTTAAAAAAAAAGTATGAAGAGGTGTTCAATCTCATTAGCATTAGGGAAATGTAAATAGAATATACAGAAAACTACTACTACTATGCATCCACCAGAATGGCTAAAATGAAATCAAGATAAAATGCCAAGGGCTGGTGAGGATGTGGAATAGCAATGTACTGTCATCATCTTGGCCAGGCTAAGTGGCTCATGCCTGTAATCCCAGCACTTTGGGAGACCTATATGGGTGGACTGCCTGAGGTAAGGAGCTTGAAACCTGGCTGGCCAATGTGGTGAAACCCCATCTCTATTAAAAATACAAAAATTAGCCAGGTGTGGTGGCACACACCTATAATCCCGGCTACTCGGAAGGCTGAGGCAGGAGAATCACTTGAACCCCAAAGGTAGACGTTGCAGTGAGCTGAGATTGCACGACTGCATTCCAGTCTGGGTGACAGAGTGAGATTCTATCTCAAAAAGAAAACAAAAACCAAAACCCAAAACCAAACCAAACCAAAACAAACAAAACAGCGTCCTAACCTTGCTAACAAGAGTGTAAACTGGTATGAGCACTTTGGATTACTCTGTGGTAGTGTACCTATCCAATCTGAACATGTGCACATCCCATGACTTTGTAATTCTGCTCCTAGGTATGTGCCCCACAGAACTGTGCACTAGAACGTTCACGGCACTGTTAGCAGCATCATAGCCAAAAAACTGGAAACTATGCAAATGTCCATCAAAATGGCTAAATTATATATTCGCACAATGGAATGCTATATAGCAATGAGCATGGTCTATATCTCTACCAAAAACATGGATGAATCTCATAACCATAACTGAGCAAAAAGCAGCCAGATATAAAGGATACTTAGTATATGATTGTATATATACATGTAGAAAGGATAAAAAGGGCAAAACTAGGCCAGGCGCTGTGGCTCACGCCTGAAATCCCAGTGACTTGGGAAGCTGAAGTGGAAGAATTGCTTGAAGGCAGGAGTTTGAGACCAGCCTAGGTAACATAGTAGATGGATCTCAGAGAAAAAAATTAGCCGTGTGTGAAAGTGCACACCTGTAGTCCCAGCTCCTTGGGAGGCTGGGACAGGAAGACCACATGAGCCCAGGAGTTTGAGACTGCACTGAGCAAGGATTGTGCCACCATACTCTAGCCTGAGTGACAGAGGGAGACCTTGTCTCAAAAAAAAAAAAAGTCAAAACTTGTCAAGCTAGTGGTTACCCTTGGGCGTGTAGTGACTTAAGAGAGCACTGGTGGCTTCCGGGGTGATGGTTATCCTGCTTATGTTCTTGTTCTTGGTGTGCTTAGAACATTTCAATAAAAAAGTGTGTTGGCTGGGCATGGCGGCTCATGCGTGTCATCCCAGCACTTTGGGAGGCTGATTCTGCTGGATCACCTGGGGTCAGGAGTTTGAGACCAGCCTGGCCAACATGGTGAAACCCCGTCTCTGCTAAAACTACAAAAATGAGCTGGGCGTGGTGGTGCGAACCTGTAATCCCAGCTTCTTGGGAGGCTGAGGTGGGAGGTTCGCTTGAACCTGGGAGGCAGAGGTTGCAGTAAGCTGAGATCACACCATTGCACTCCAGCCTGGGTGACAGAGAGTGAGACTCTTTCTCAAAGAAAACAAAAAAGTTCCTGAAAGACTCGTTGGTAATGGGCTATTTAAGACATATTTATGAGTCTGCACTGATAAAAACAAAAATTAAATAGAATAAATGGAGGAGAAGAGACAGATCTTTTTATAGTAGAATCTCAATTAATAAACGGAGGAATGATGGAAATAGAAAGTCACCTATTTTAACAAGCGAGAATCATCAGTGGATGCCAAAATTGGTGAGCAAAAGTACGAGGAAAAGCAGGACATTTGCATCCTCTCAAAAGTATCCCTTCATGGGATAGTTTATTAATTTATTAATTAAAAAGGAGGAAATCATGACACCAGTGGAGAAACGTGGCACATGCCACCTTCACCATGGATCAAGGTCAACAGCACTAGTCACATGGCACAGTGACATCGTGCAGCATTCAGGATGCACCAAGATGGGGCAGTCCACTTCTGTGATACTCTTGCCAAAACTCTGTGACTTGCACTTCTGAATGAAAAGACATCAGATCAGATTTAGAGGCAAATCTAAATATCTGATTGATATTCTTCAAATGTATCAAAGTCATGAAAAACAAAGAGGGACAGGTTTGAGAAACTGTCACGAGCAGAACACACTGAGGTGACACCAACATGAAACACTGTGTAGGGTCCTCGCCGGGCGTGGTGGCTCACGCCTGTAGTCCCAGCACTTTGGGAGGCCAAGGCAGGCGGATCACCTGAGGTCAGGAATTCCAGACCAGCTTGAGCTACATGGTGAAACTCCGTCTCTACTAAATACAAAAAAAATAGCTGGGCGTGGTGGCACATGCCTGTAATCTCAGCTACTTGGGAGGCTGAGGCAGGAGAATCGGTTTGAATCAGGGAGGCAGAGGTCGTGAGCTGAGACTGTACCACTGTGCTCCAGCCTGGGTGACAAGAGCGAAACTGTCAAAAAAACAAACAAACAAACAAAAAAAAAACAAACTCCCATCTGTAATCCCAGCACTTTGGGAGGCTGAGGAGGGTAGATCATAAAGTCAGGAGTTTGAGACCAGTCTGGCCAACATACTGAAACCTCGTCTCTACTAAGAATACAAAAAATTAGCTGGGTGTGATAGTGTGCGCCTGTAATCCCAGCTACTTGGGAGGCTGAGTCAGGAGAATTGCGTGAACCCAGGAGGTAGAGTTCGCAGTGAGCTGAGATGGTGCTATTGCATTCCAGTCCAGGCAACAGTACAAGACTCCGTCTCAAAAAAAAAGGAAACATTATGTAGGGTCCTAAATTGGGTCATGGACCCCTGGACCGGCAGAAGGACAGGAGACAGAAAACTGGCAAAAATAGAAAAACAAATGTAGATTACTTAGTATTATACTAGTGTTAATTTCTTGGTTTTTTTTTTTGAGACGGAGTTTCACTCATGTTACCCAGGCTGAAGTGCAATGGCGCGATCTCGGCTCACCGCAACCTCCGCCTCCTGGGTTCAGGCAATTCTCCTGCCTCAGCCTCCTGAGTAGCTGGGATTACAGGCACACACCACCATGCCCAGCTAATTTTTTGTATTTTTAGTAGAGACGGGGTTTCACCATGTTGACCAGGATGGTCTCGATCTCTTGACCTCGTGATCCACCCGCCTCAGCCTCCCAAAGTGCTGGGTTTCTTGGTTTTAAAAATGTTTCTGGTGGTTACGTAAAGTAAGATGTCAACATTGGGAAAGACTCTGGGAAGGGTATAAGAGAACTCTACATATTTTACAATTCTTCTACAAGTCTAAACTGATTTCAAGATAAAAAGTTAAAAACAAAAAACCCCTCTGTGGCTAGGTTAAATAGCAAAAAAGAAAAAGTAGTATTTTTAAATTTATTGATTGGAAGATAAAATTGAAGAAATGATTCAGACTGTATCTGGAGAAACAAGGAGATAGAAACTATGAGCTAAGAGATGCGTAAGAGAGAGAGGCGGCCATGCATCCAGCCAGAATCCCCATAGGGGAGGATAGAAAGAATGAAAGTGGGAATAAAGATTAATGGCTGGCCAGGCGTGGTGACTAACGCCTATAACTGAAGTACTTTGGGAGGCTGAGGCAGGCAGATCCCTTGAGCTCAGGAGTTCAAAACCAACATGGGAAATGAGGCAAAAATGCCGTCTCTCCTAAAAATACAAAAATTAGCTGGGCATGGTGGTGCATGTCTATAGTCCCAGATGTTTGGGAGGGTGAGGTGGAAGGATCGCTTGAGCCTGGGAGGAGGAGGTTGCAGTGAGCCAAGATTACGCCACTGTGCTCCAGCCTGGGAGACAGAGTGAGACCCTGTCTCACAAAACACAACAAACAAAACAAAACAAAACGAGATAATGACTGAAAATTCCCGGAACAAATGAAAGACATGAATACAAACCAAGAGATGTTAAATAAAAACAAATCCACGTTATAGACACATTGTGGCAAAACTGAAGAGAAGGCCTAGAAGTGCCCAGAGAGAGACTGAGATTCTTCAAAAAGCAGCATCGGTGTGACTGACAGCAGGCCTTCCAACCAGTGGTGGAAGCCAGAACACGGTGGGAAAAATGCCTTCGCAGTGTGGACAGAAGATAACCGTTACCCCAGGACAGTGTCCCTGGCAAAACTAACTTCCAAGAAAGAGGATGAAATAAAACATGTTTACAGATAAACAAAAACAGAGTTTACCACTACAGATGTATGCTAAAAGAGTTTCTAAAAGGCGTTCTTTACTTCAGAAAGAAAGAAAATAGACTTTGGAGGATTTGAGATGCAAGGAAAAAAAAACGACAAGAAATGTATATCAACATATGGGTAAATCTAAACAAGTAGTGTATGTATAAAACAAATTCAGAAGAAAAATGTCATTTGTGGGTACTATGAAAAAAGAGAAAATAATGTAGCTTATAAGTTTGAGAGGGAGTGGTTGACAAGTAAAAAAATACACAAGAAGCGCCTTAAACTTTTCAGGAGGTGGGGTTGTGACTTTCTAAGTATGCATGGTAAAATTTCAAAGTAACCTATAAAATAAAAGAGATAGGATATAACTTACAATGCAGTAGAGGGGAAATAAGAGAAAAGGAAAAACAAAGGCAAGAATTCAGGACAAATAGAAGAAAGCCAGAAGTCCAAATACGTCAGTAATCATAATAAATAGAAATGGGCTAAAAATGCCAATTAAAAGATAGAGGTGGTCAGACTGGATAAAAAAAGAAAATCTAGACATCATGCTGCTAACAAGAGACTCATTTAAAATATAAAGATAGGTGAATTTAAAAGCAGATATAGAAAATGATAATATAAATACTGAACAGAATGAAGGCCTCAGGGCCTTCAGGCCAGTCTCAACAGCGATAGTGGCCCCACATGTGACTTGCCTGATGCTGGCATAAGGCTGCAGCACCCCACCCTGATTGACCCTCCTAATGCCCCCTCACCTGGCTGGTGATGTCTGATGGCATAGGCGAGGGGGGCTTGGAGTAGGTGGCGTCCTGGGAGACGAAGCCAGAGTCATGGGAGGAGACGCTGGAGAGGCGAGTGGTGGTGGTGGCTGGCTGCGCCAGGCTGCGGTAGCGACAGGTGGAACTGGGTGAGTATGTTTGGGCACCCCCAGGCCATGGGGCTCCGCCACCCTTGGCACTGCTACTGCTGCTGGGGGCACTAGGGGAGTGAAGGAGGAGGGCACAGCAGCCAGACAGGGAGACAGAGGGGTGTGTGTTTGGGAGGGGGTGACAGACGAGGGTGGGGAAAGAGGTGAGGGGCAAAGGAAGGAAAAGACAATGTCAGACTAGGAGGTCCTGAGACCCAGGTACTACAGAGGAGCTGTGTTCTGGGATGGTGTGGAAGGGGAGGGCCAGAGCAGGGTAACCCCAGTCCTAGTGCTGAGGGGAGCCATGGTCAGGGAATGCCCAGGGTGAGGCAACCTCTTTGCCTCCTATTCTGCCATTAGGAACAGCTGTTTGGGCCAGGTGCGATGACTCAGTCCTGTAATCCCAGAACTTTGGGAGACCAAAGGTGGGTGGATCACTCCAAAGGACAGGAGTTCAAGACCAGCCTGGATAACATTGCAAAACCCCCATCTCTACTAAAAATACAAAAGTTAGCTGGGCATGTTGGCGGGTGCCTGTAAATCCAGCTACTTGGGAGGCTGAGGCACGAGAATTGCTTGAATCTGGGAGGTGGAGGGTGCAGTGATCCAAGATTGCGCCACTGCACTCCAGCCTGGGTGACAAGGCAAGGCTCTGTCCCCCTTCTGAAAAACAAAAACCACTTGTCCTGTGTGGGCATGGTGGCTCATGCCTGTAGCCCCAGCACTTTGGGAAGCTGAGGTGGGTGGATTGCTAGAGTCCAGGAATTTTAGACCAGCCTAGGCAACATGGTGAGATAGATCCTGTCTCTACAAAAAATATGAAAATTAGTCAGGTGTGGTGATGTACACCTGTAGTCCCAGCTACTTGGGAAGCTGAGGCAGGAGAATCGCTTGAACCCGAGAGGTTGAGGCCACAGCGAGCCATGATTATGTCGCTGCACTCCGGCCTGGGTGACAGAGCGAGACCCTGTCTCACATAACAAATCAAAAACCAAAAAACCCACCAAAAAACCTATTGGCTTTGCCAAATATCTTAATCTAGATTCTTATATCCTAAAGAATATATTTATCACTGACAACCCCCATTAAAAAAATAGGTTAACGATGGGGAAACTGAGTCACCAGGCATCAAACAATTAGAGCCAGACACAAGTCTGATCATTTCTAACCCACCTTCTCAAAAGTTGGTATTTGCCATCCAATCCTAACTGGATATAGATGCACCTAGCATATGGTGATGGTGTGTCTGGGGACAGAGCTCACCTTCCTGGTGGGTCCTGCACCCACCATCACCCTCACCCTCTCCATTCCCTGAAGGGTGTCTGGCCCTCTGTGGCTCACACCCTGAGCACAGCGATTCAACCCTTGGGCAGTGTTCCTGGCAATGAAATTTGCCTTCTCCCTGAGCATCACCCTGAAGCCTCCCAGCCTCTGCCCCGCTCATGCCTGTCCCCTGCAATCAGACACTTCACCGTGGATGGCCATCCACCCAGGGTCTGAAGAGCCTCTGAGGGCCCTGGGCCCTCCTCTCTCTGAGGTAGTAGCTGATCGCTGTGCCTGGCTTCTCCCAAGCCCTGGATGTCCAGCCAGAGTGATTCTGGGGAGAAGGGTGCCATGGCAAAAGGGGAGCCCCATCAGCACGTTGCTCTGTGCTCACTGCCCTCCCCACCCAAGGAAGGTCCCTTGATCCTAAGCTTGGTTGGTGACTGCGAGATCCTTGGCCTCTCCCCAGCTCTGCGAGGTCCCGGCGTCAGCCTGGGTCAAGGCTAGAACTGTGGCAGCTGCCCCCATGGGAACCAGCTCTTAAGAGCCAGCCAGGCTGAGTGTCCTATATCTTGTGGCTCCAGCGCACGTTCCCAGAAGCCTTCCCATCCCTCCCTGATCTTCTCTTCCTATGCCCCACACCATGCTGGGCCTGGCAGAGTCCAGTGGTTAAATGCTGAGACTCTACACGTCAGTTTCCCTTTCTGTGAGATGGAGATAACATACCTGATAGAACAGTGTTAGGATTCAATGAGAATGCATAAAGCACTTAGCACAGCACCTGGCACATAGTGGATGCTCCATAAATGAAGCTGCCGCTGCCCCTGCTCCCTATCCTGCCAACAAATGCCTGTGCCAGTAGCAGTCTTGGGATGACAGGGCACATTTTCCCTCTACATATGCAAATTCCTCAGATGATGTAAAAGTTGTGAATTTTGAGGCCCTGAAGTAATTTCTGATGCAGCTTTGCTGGAGCGTCCCCACTTCCTCTCGGGATACTGTCCCCCACACCCCCGGGAGTCCCACCCCCACTGACCTGCACATGCTGGACTTCCGGGAGCTGGAGCTGCTGGGTGAGGAGGGTGGGGTCTGGTAGGACCAGCTGTAGTCTGAGCCCTTTAGGTCTTTGATTACCTGCACAGGGACATGGATGGGGGGGGTCACTGGAGGCAGCCCCTGAGAGCTGGTAGGGCTAGAAGCCCCCTGACTCTCTTCCCAGTTGTGGACCATACCCTGGAAAACCCCAGGAGTCTGAAGCCCCCTCCCCCAGCCTTCCCCTAATTTGGGGAACAGGGAGACATGGGGGTACACTCATGCTCCTCCGAGCTCCTTCAGCTCACACACACTGAGTAGAGATTCTGAGCTGACCCTGGCCCCATGGGGGTGCAAGTTGCTCCTGTGCCTCCCTGAGTCTGTTTTCTCCTGTGCCTCCCTGAGTCTGTTTTCTCCTGTGCCTCCCTGAGTCTGTTTTCTCCTGTGCCTCCCTGAGTTTGTTTTCTCCTGTGAATCGGGGCCACCTGTTCCTGTCTGAGTGGAAGATTCCCTGACATAATTTGGCAGATGCTGGGCATGCAACAAGTGCCTCTGGAGTGTGCTGCCCTGCAGGCTGTGGGTGGGACCGGTCTGCGTGGAGTGG
Source organism: Cebus imitator (assembly GCF_001604975.1). Lineage (NCBI taxonomy): Eukaryota > Metazoa > Chordata > Mammalia > Primates > Cebidae > Cebus > Cebus imitator. The sequence goes on along the minus strand of NW_016107892.1, from coordinate 340,221 downwards.
GAGCAGGGCTGGCGAGGGGGAGAAGATGGCCAGGTGTGCCTGGGTCTAGGGGAGGGGAAAGGGTTTCTGGGCACGAAGGGTGGAGGGGCGTCTCTAGGTTTGGCAGGTGGTCTGCACAGGTGGAGCAGGGCAGGCAGACTCGGCTTGGCTGCATGGACCCAGGACTTTGCACATCTGCTCTGAGTCTGAGAACGCCACTGGCCGGGGCATACGCTCCCCCACCCGGGCAGGTGCTCTGGGATGGCCTGCAGTGGGTGTTAGAAGGGGTCTGGTCTTGTGCCCTCAGCTGCCTCCCCTGAATGTCATCCCCCTTTCCCCTCTACTTTTCCTAACCTAAGGCAGCCCATCTCCTCCCTGCCCCTGCCCCCGGCCCGAGGGCTCCCACACCTGCTCGCTGGCGGGAGGCAGCTTGTGGGGTTCCGCGGTCAGCACCACCAAGTCGTCGATGATGCCCTGCAGGTGGGTGATCTCTCCCAGCATGGTCAACTCACCATTCTGAGGAAGCAGCGAGTCAGTCCCGCCGGCCCTGCCGCCCGCCCACCTGCCCGCCCTGGAGAAGCAGGTCTTGTCAGGCCTCTCCTCTCTCACCCTTTTTTGCTAACGAATGCTGCTTGGGGCTGGTGCAGGCGGGGCCCACACAGCCCGGAAGGCTGGCGTGGTCTTTCCAGACCAAATCAGTACACGGGGAGCTACGAGACCTGCCTTTGGGCCAGGAGCATGTGGCCTTGATGCTCCTAGCCAGGGAGTGCTGAGAAGTGACCTTTCTTGTAGGTCAGAAGGTCAACCCTGGGCCCAGCCCACCCCTCTGGGGTCTGCGAGTCCCCAGGAGCCCCACCACCACAGGCTGCAGGAAAGTGATGAAGGTGCAGAAGCGGCCCCGCTCCTCGATCAGCGCCCGGCGCACGGCCTGTTTCTCCGTCTCCTCCAGCAGCAGGTACATGTCATTGACGTCCTGCAGGGCACTGTCCAGCTGGGGCTGCAGGTCTCCTTTCCCTGGAGGGGTGGGGAGGAGAGGGCTTGCTGGGGATGCCGGCCTGGCTTGCCACACCCACAAATGGCTCAGACCCTGATGGCAGCATCCCCCGGCCGTGGGGCTGGGTGCTGCCCTGGGGCCAGGGACTGGGGAGGGCAGTGGGGACTGTGCAGCTTGTGGTAGGGCTAGTCCCATCAAAGCAGGCAGAGAGGACAGACACACGCACAGGAAAGATGCCAAAGCTGCAATGCCACTCCGGATCGGGGCACCTCCAGGGAGGCTCTTGGAGCCCAGGAGCTCTGCCCACATGGAGCCTCGCTGGCCTCCACTCAGGGCCCGGGATGATGCCCCACACCTCATAAGGTTCAGGGAGTTGGGACAGAAGCGGGACAAAGAAGAGTGTGGGGCTCAGCTGTAGGCCAGACCATGGGGACAGGAGTCAGGAGAGCTAGGGCTGGGGCTTAAGGGCAGGGAAGGGGGTCTGTCTCAGTGTGGGTCCCCACTCAGCTCAGGGAGCAGTGCACACAGACAGCAACAGCGACACAAGAAGCAGCGAGAAAGACAGAGAGAGGTGAGAGGATGATGCAGAGGAGACGATGAGATGGCAGGTGTGGAGGTGACAGGTGAGGACACAGGCCAGCCTGGTGAGGGTGGGGCAGCCAGGGCCTGTGGCCCCACCCCACCCTGGCCAACGCCTCCTGGCCTGGCAGACTGACCCAGCAGTGGCCCCAGACTCATCCCTGGCCAGGGGCCCTGGGGGCCCCAGGGGGACTGTGCCCCAGGCCCCTCCCTCGTGGACCGACCGCCTTCCTGGCTTCTCGTTGGCCCGGAGAGGTTCCTTCCAATGGCCCTGAGCTGAGTGAGACAGACAAATGCGACAAGGACGGGAGGAGCAGCTGGAGGGACCGACATTTGACTTACCAAGTAGCTCTACAGGAAGGATGTGGGAGGAGAGGAGGAGAGACAGAGAAAGAAAGAATGTGTGAAAGACGCCGGATGGACAGAGCCACTCCTGGGGCGGGGCTGCCTGGGCCTCCTGCTGCCTCCCAGAGGGAGGTTCTGGACCAGGTCTGGGGGGCAGGGCGGCTCCCTCTGTCCCACCCAACAGGTTGGAGGGTCCTGGGTCGGGGACAGCGCCCCTCTGGCCAGGATGGGGCGCCCCACGGGGCGGCGGGGCTGTGGCTTGGGGGGCCGCGCCGGGCACTACCTTTGCGCGCCTTCTTTTGCAGCTTGAGTGTGTCGGATGACTTCTTCTTGATCTCATGCCGGGCTCGTTTGTACTCTGGGCAGAGGGGGAGAGGGGAGCGCTCTAATGGGGTCCCTGCGGAGTGGGGGGCAGGAAGCCCAGCCCCTCGCCGCCCCCACCTTTCGCGTGGTCCTTGTCCAGCTGGTTGGCCGCCTTCTTCCAGTCCTCGATGCGCTCCTGCAGCGGGTTGATGAGGCTTTCCAGCAGCGCGCTGCGGAGGGCGGGCGGGGCCGCTGGTCAGGGCCGTGCTCCCCCGCGCCGCCCCCCCCGCCGCGCTGCCCGCCCGCGGCGCGCACTCACTTGGTGAACTGCCGCAGCTTGGTCTCGATGCTGCGGTGGCGCATGCACATGCGCGTGAGCGCCGAGCCGATGTCCCGCGTGGCCCCTGGCGAGGCAAGCGCGGCGTGGGAAGGGGCCAGCCGGGGCCTGCGCAGTCCCGGCCTCGGGCCAGGAGGGGGCGCCCTGCCCCCACCAAGCCGCAGTCCCGCCGGCCCGGGGGATTCCGGGCCTCTTCCGTCTCCACTAGCTCTTCCTCCGCCATCCCCAGCTGGGAGAGGTGGGCGCCAAAGACCGTTCCAGGAGCGGGCCAAACGACCCTCCAGGTGTGCCCAGATGCAGGTGTGGGAGTGCAAGCATGCCCAGGGCCCAAAGGAGCAGGAGCCCCAGGTCTCTGCCACTCCGACCAGTGGGCAGAGGAGGCGCCAAGCCTAGCGGCGTGCTCACCTGCCCCCGCGTGCTTTCAGAAGGGCACGCGGGCACGGGTGGGAAGAAGCCCTAAGGAGAATCTCTGTGAGGAAGGGGGACCAGTGTGGCTGGGGGGTGGTCACTTGAGCAGCCCACAGCAAGAAGGGAATCCCCGGGGAACACTCCTGTCGCCACTCACCCACTCCTGCTTGCATGCCTCTTGTGATGAGGGGCTCATTCTTTCCACGACCAGCCCATTCCATTAAGGAACGGAACTCAAGGTCCTGGGCTTGGCATCCTCTCCCTGGCCCATCCTCTACTCTGCCTTTCCAGCCTCCAGGCCCACCCTGGGGCACCCCCAACCTCCAGCCATGCCCCTCCCCACCTCGGGTGTTGGTGGCCATGTCAGCCACTTTCTGGAAGGCATCCAGGAAGGCCACAGCAGCCAGCACGGTGGTTCTGGGGAGAGGGACAATGGCACAGATGGTCAGGGGCTGGGGGTGCTCTCTCTGCCTGCCCCTCCCCTGTGGGGGTGCCCTGGGCCACCTCACCTCAGCTGGGAATGCAGCTTCGTGGCCTTGGAGTTGAAGTCCTCCCAGATAGGGTAGGAGCTCTGCCGGCAAGATGGGAGAGGAAGTCAGGTTCTTGCAGCCCTGCCCCATGGAGAGGGAGGCTCTGGGCCCTCTGGGAGGGCGGAGAGCCAATGACAGAGCCACCAGGCATGAGCAAGGCCTGTCCCTGGGAATGGGCACCTTTGCCATGCCCTGCCTCCCTGACATCAGGACGGCTACCCTATGGGCTACAGGGTGTCCATATCCTCCCTCAGGGGAAACAGAACAGGAAGTAAGTTTCTGTCGGGCAGGTCCTGTCCCCTCGGCATTTCCCAGGGCCTGGCAGGGGATCTGGGCTGAGCCCAGTGAGGGGCATCGTGTTTCTGAGACACATGCCTGGGACAGTGGCACTGACTGGCCCACCAGAGCAGAGGTACAGTGTGGAGGGCAGGGCTGAAGGCACACCAGGTGTAGACTAGGGCCTCCGAGGCCCCCACCCTGTGTCCTGGAAGCTGCCATCCCAGGCTAGCAGCCGTGGCTCCCAGGGCCGAGGAGGCTGTGGCTGCTGCAGGGCCCGGCCAGCCTGCCGGGGACAACCAGGCCCTGGGCTGAATGGGGCCTTGTGCGGCCAATAGAGCCACCTTTCTCCACCCCCTTCTCCCCTCCCCTCCTGGGGAAACAGTGTGGCCTTTATCCCAGGCTGGCCCAAGGCTCCAAGTTGGGAGGGGGTTTCCCAGTGGGGAGATCGGACTCCTGGCGACTGAGCTGTCCAGCCTGATTATGGGGCTTTTCTGGCTAACGTGTGCCCTGGGGTCCTGGAGAAACCTAAGCCCTGGCCCAGGCGCCCTGTGGTGGTCTTGCTCCTTGAAGGGGAGCCCTGGGCCGGCCAAACCCCAGCCCACAGGGGCTGCTGACCCTCCCTTTTATGTAGGATGGGGCACTGGAGGCTGGGACTCTTCCCAAGAAAGGGGAAAGCGGAGTCCCTGGCTCTCCAGGGCCTCAGAGGGAGGCTCTGCCCAGCTGCAACCCAGGAGTGGGCTTGGGCTGGCCCTGCCAGGCTAGGAGAGTTTGCAGGGTGAGAAGGAGACAGGGCGGCTTTAGGGGACCTCAGAATCTCCCTCCCCTCCCCGCCCACCCAAACTGGTGTCCAGAGAAAGCAAATATTTGCAAAGTCCACAGAGCTTGAAGCAAGAGTGGGGAAGCTGTGGGTGGGCTGCCCCCAGGCGGGCACAGCTCAGGGCAAAGTGGCCTGGGAAGCTGTTTTTAGCCATCCCAAGGAGTGGACTCATGCCACCGTGCCTGGGTACCACTGGGGGTCTTCGAAAAGGGGGCACTTTCCCACCGCCTAGACCCCCACCCCACCTAGCCTTGAAGCCTTACTAAGACCTCCCTCCAGGGAGTAGAGAAGTTGCTAAGGGCACTGGGGGCTCCAGAGCCAGCTGTCCTGGCACCAGAAACCTTCTTAGCTCCTGAGCAGCCCTGGGGCAGACTCAGAGATTAAAGCCTCTCCCCTGGGGAGGGGACAAGATGGGGCGCAGGGGAGGCCAGCCATTTTCCCTTCAGCAAATGGACCCAGGTGCCTCAGTCTCTAAGGACCTGGACCCGCCCCCCTCCCCACGGTAACCACATGAATGACCCCAGAGACAAGGAGGTTATGTCTTATTTGTTTATATCTGCCTCTTCATGATAGGTCAGTTTCTCTGATTAAAAGTAAGAGACATGGCTCCAGCAGCTGGTGCTCCAGGACCAGCATCCTCAGCCTTCACCTGAGACAGGCCCAGGCAAACAGCCTTCCCAGCAGCCCCATGAGATGACTACCACGACTGCCCCCATTTCACGGACAAGGAAACGGAGGCCTGTAGAGGTTAGCTCATTTGCCCACAGCCACAGGGTGGCCGGGTCAGGGCCTCATCCTATGTCTGCATGGTCACTGGAAGCCAGGTAGAGGGACTCCCTTACAATGCAGGGAGACAAGTACTGAGCGTCAAGGTTGGGGAGGCAGCAGGGACTGCCGGGATGCGAGAGAGACCCAGTTCCGCCCCAAGCACAGCGGCTGCTCTGGAGTGGGGAGGTGAGGGACTTGTCACTAGAGGCTCCCAAGTGGATGGGGATGAGGAGGCTCTGTCTGTCCCGGCATTGGCTGTGGTTCAGATGTGGAGTATGGGTGAGCAATCCAGCCTCCAGTTCCAGGGAGTGGGCTTTCCAGGGTCCCCTGTGCAAGGGCCTGTCTGAGCCTCATTTTCTTCACTTATAAAATCAGGAGAGGAAGGGCACCTGCCCCACCAGGCCAGTGTGGAGACTGAAGCAGACTGCCCAGCCAGCATCATGCGGTGCCCAGCACACAGTAAGTGCTCAGTTAACACTGGCTAACAGTAAACAAGCCCTGCCCTCTGCCAGGGGCCCCTAGCAGAGGCCTGGCCAGGCCTATGTGTTCAGGTGACACATGTCACTCTTGAGGGCGTGGGTGAAGAATATGACCCGATTTTCTGGATGGGCCAGCAGTAAGTGGAGGCCCTATTCACCTTGCTGAAGGCACCGTGCCCAGGCTGGGGACCTTGGGCAAGTTGCTGCTCCTCTCTGGGCTTCAGTGGGCAGCCTGACACCAGCAGCCATCTGACCTCGGCCCCTGCTCAGCCCAAGGTCAGGGCCTCCCAGAGGCCCAGGGGAGAGGGCCTTTGTGGGGCCTGTGGAGTCGCTCACGGTGCAAGCTCAGTCTCCTCAATCCGGCTGCTGCTGGCTGCCTTCCTCTGCGGAAGCCCTGCTGCTCAGGCCACCGAGAGAAAAACCAGAAGCTGCCCTCCAATCCAGGCGGTCAGCCTCCAGGTGACCCGTCCCCTCCTTTGCCCCTGGTCATGGCCCCTGAGCACACGCCTGTGTCATAGTTAGGGGCACACCTGTCTTGGCATCATCCCAGGTGAAGCCTTTCCTGTTTTGCCTCCATATGTCAGCAAATCCTGCCCAATGTCTGGCTTGAACCTCTTGCTCTGATCTGGGCCCACTTCTGTCTCATCCCAAAGTTCCTTGCAAATCGGCTAGAGAGGGAGAGAGATGGTCTGCTTTTGCGAGCAAAATCTGCTGCTGTCTGCAGTGGTTGCTCTGAGGTTGCCAATGGTGGTGGGTGGTGAGGTGCGGGAAGGCCCATCCTTAGCCAGCCCTGGGATCAGCCAGGGGAGGGTGGTCTGTGTGGCCCAGTCCCTGACAGGATCCTGGAGCCAGGGCTGTGATGTCCACAGGGCAGGTGGGGACTGCTGTGGACTGAGGGGCCCGGATGTATAGTTGCAAGAGATGGGGGCCCCCGGGGGAGTACACCATAAGGGGCAGGGGGTGGGGGTCATCTACAAGCTGCTAACTGGGTAGTCTCAGGCCAGGCTGGCTTCAGGCCTCTTCCGGGGGCAGGGATCTGGCAGCTGTCCCTGGGGCTGTTGTCCTGGCAGCACCGGGAGCCTCGACCTTCAACCTGCCAGCAAACCCCACCCCTCACGGGGCCTGTCCCAGCAGCGCTGTGCTGGGTGGCGTCACCCCCATCCCTGGCCTGGTGGGATTCTGTGTTGTGCACTTGAGAGTGTGCAGTGGTGGGCTGTGGAGGTGGGGGCCCTTGGGAGTTTCTGTGGGGTGCCTGCTCCTTCTTCCTAGGGTAAGGAAAGGGGGCAGGGCAGGAGGGCATGAATGCTGATTCCTGGTCCCCATCCTATCACTGGAGCTGGGCCCTCTCTGCCTAGTCAGCCTAGGCCAGCCTTGCCAAACCTTGTCCTCGTTTGGGGAGAGGAACCCACTAACTCTCAGGAGGAAAAATGGGGGCCGAGGTCAGGGGCAGGGTCCAACAGTCTCCTTAATGACCTTGAGCCATTCCCAGGTCTCAGTTTCCCCACCTGGTGGGGTGAGGAATGAATGGGTAGCCGGCTCCAGCCTGACCTTAGGCAATCCTGAGGGGGGACGGGGGGGGGGGGGGGGGGGGGGGGCGGGGGCGGGGGGGGGGGGGGGGGGGGGGGGGGGGCTTGGAGCTGAGAGCCCAGGGTGGTAATGGGGTAGGAAAAGTGCTCCCTTGGGGTTGCTCCACCAATCCCAACCTTCATCCCGACTCCTCCCAAGGTGACGATCAAGGTCTATCCTTGGGATGCAGGGACATTCAGCCTGGAGACCTTGGAGTCCTGAAGCTGCCGGGGGGCCGCTGGGGGTGGGGCGGGGCTGGGGGCGGCAGTTTCAGGGTCAGGCGCAGAGGCCTAGGTCGGCGGGGAAGGAGTTAACGGTTCTCTGCTTTATTATTTTTTCCTGCTTCGGCGGTGACAGCATTGTCTGGGCTCCGGGCCGCGGGGGAACATGGTGGTGGAAGGGGGCGGAGGCCCGGGAGACCCCGGACCGTTAAAGGGCCCTAGAGACGGTCCGGGAGACAAACTCCATTCATGGTTTGGGTGTCTGGGATGCAGGGAGCCTGCGTGTGCACAGGCTTGGGTCAACACCCACGGGGCCACGGCGGACACCGCATGGACACCCCGACACACAGGCACTCACACCCCCAGACGGGCATCCGGAGACACGGGCGCCCAACAGACGCAGGCAGGACGCGCTCAGACAAGGACACACACACTGCGGTGCGTGGCCACACCGGGCTCGGAAGCTCACTGCCACGCGTCCCCGGGGGGACCTGCACCCACCGCCGCGAGTCTGGTTACCTTCATGTCGTTGACGATGGCCTGGAAGAGCCCACCCAGGGCACCGCATTCCTTCTCCGCCGTCTCCATGCTCGGGCCTGGCCGGGCCGCAGCGGCGGGGCGCACTGAGCGCGGGGAGCTGCGCAGGGGAGGGGGCCAGGCCGCGCCGGCGCTCGTTCCGAGGCCGGGCCTCCCGCCTCGGTGCAGCGCTCAGCGGCCGGCTGCGCCGCGCTCCGGGGTCGCAGGCCGCCCGCGGATGGCGCGGGCCATGTCGCGGCGGGGCTGGCGGGCGGCGCGGGGGGCGCGGCGCGGGCAGCTCGCGGTGCAGCCTCAGCGCGGGGACTGACGGTGGCGGTAATCCGAGCTGCTGAGGCTCGGGCGTCACGTGGGCGCGGCGGAGGGGGGACCGCGGGGAGGGCGGGAGGGAGGGAGAGGGAGGGCCGCGCGGGAGGGAGCTGTGGGAACGGCCGTGCGGGCGCAGGCCCATTCACGGCCAGAAACCAGGGCTTTGAAATCCGAGCCAGGGTGCTGCCAGACTGGTCTGGCGAGCGGGGTCGGCGGGCGCGGGCGCCACCGCGGGTCGCGGGGTGGCGCTAGAGCTGGGTCTGCCCTGTCCACGCGGGAGTGGGACGGCTGGCTGGGTTTCGGGCTCCACAACACTTTCCGGCCTTTGGTCTGGGGTGCGGGGGGCTTTGGGTACCAAAGCCGAGCAGTGCGTACAGCGGTGGGATGGGGGTGTATCACCTGGATGGGATATACAGCACAGAGCAGGGCGCAGGGGGTCGTGGGGCCGCCCGTCTTGGGACGTTTTATCCCAGGCCCAGACCTTTCTCCTTACTGACCCTTCTAAGTTTTTTGACTCCTTTTGCAAGTGCAAGTGGTGATGATGCCACCCGGATGGGGTGCCCAAGGCAGGGCTTTTGAGGGGGCAGGGGCCTTGGACAACCTCCTTCCTAGCGGGTGGGGGCTCATGTCCGACCAGCAGAGCAGAGCTGGACCGTCCCTGGTCTCTGCTACCTTGGTCCATGGTGGGTTCGATGCGCACACGTGCATGGGGTGACAATGGCAAGTGCCATGTCAAAACCCACCCTAGGGGGCAGCATGAGGCGGTGGGGGGGGGCAGAGGTGGCACTCTGGGGGAAAAGCAGGCACAAGCTCCTTCTCCCTGACTCCAGAGGCCAGAGGGAGCCAATTACAAGCTCATTAGGAGACCAAGCCCAGGGTTCCCAAAGGCTGGGACAGGTGGTACCCCTGTGGGTGAGGAGGGGCTCTTTCAGCCAAACCGGTGACTGGGGCACCCGTCCCTCCCTGGACTGCTCTGGGCTTTTCCTCCCCTTGCTCAGCGATCTGCAAAGTGTTCTGCAGCGTGCATTGGCCTTCCATGCAGGAACTCCTGGGGCTCAGCTCCCATCTGCCCAGTAGGGAACTCCCATTGCCCCAGGGAGTCAGGATGAAGGCAGGATGAGAAAGGTGGATTAGAGGCTGGGGGAAGGCAGGGTTTCAGGATTCCAGGGTAGGTTGTGCGTGGCGCTGTCTAGGAAGGTGCAGGTTCCAGAAGTGGAGACCTAGGCTCTAGGCCCATGGCCCCACTCAGGTTGAGTAGGGGAACAGGCCCTGGGGCAACCAGTTATCCTTGGGGCCATCCTGAGACCCCATCTCCAGGACAGGGTGAGGCTCCGGGTCAGCTGCAGGTGTCAGCTGGGAAGGAGCAGGCAACCTTGGGTTGAGGGTTTTCTGTTCTTTATTGGGGTGGGTATGGGGTGCATCATTCAGATCTTTGTGCTGGTGCCTATGTGCATACAAGCACACACACAGGCATGTGTTCATGTATGTATACATATACACACAAGGCCAGAGCTCTGGTGTGCGGGGGAGGCCAAGCTCTTTTTCCAAGAGGGTATTAGAAAGAGGTTGATTCCACAGGATGGGTGGTGTCTGAGGTTGTAGCCCCCTGCAGGGTGGGCAGCCAGCTCCATGTGAATGCCAGGATGCAGCCGACAGCACTGGAGGCCTGTGAGCTGGGCTCTGAGACGAGCTTGGGCAGACAGAGCAGCCTCTGGTCCCCACACTGCCCTGGGCTGGCAGACCCAGCCTTGGTCCTGAGAGTCAGGTCTTTGAGTTCCTTGGGAGGGCGTGACAACCCTGAGTGCTTCATGGGACCACTCGGCAGGCCCTCCTCCATGTCGGGCCGGTCAGAGGACAACCCTCCGGTCCAGGTGATCCCCACGCCCGCTCCGCTGGTGCCGCACTTCCAGGTGCTTGTTCTGGACCTTCTCAAAGTGCTGCAGCAGCTCTGCGTAGTCGATGTTGGGGGAGTCGGCTTTCTGGGACTTGGGGGCTGCCTTTAGACTGTCTCTGGGAAGAGAGAGCAGAAATGCTCAGAGTCAGGGGATTGGCTCACACGGGGGTGGCTGCTAGAGGTCAGTGTGGTCAGAGGCAGAGCTGCAGGCTGGTGGGCTCGGCTTCTGGGCATCTGTCTCAGACCTGGCAACTCTTCCTCCACAGCCATCCCCAGAGCTGGGAAGCCCCTGAGCATCCCCCTCTTCCGCAGTTGGTGGGTACAGCCCACATTGTTGCTTGGCTGTTGCCCTTGGCCTGTGGGCTGTGATGGCGCCCAGAGCAGGCATCGCATTGGGAAGCATTTCCTGTTTACGAGTGGCTCCCTTTGGGGTGAAAGCCAGGGCTAGCAGCCAGCCAGGAAGCCAGCTGGGGCCTGGAACGGTCGGGGGAGAAGGGGGAGGCGGCAGCCTGGCCCGACTGGGGAAAATGGGGATTGCTGAAGAGCCTCTGCTGGGCCCTCCACTTGGCAGGATATTTGTTTTTGAGGGTTGGGGCCCTGTGCCTGCAGTCACTCACTGTCCCTGGGGGGAGGGATGCTGGTCTCACCACTGGACATGCCTAGCGCTCCTCCATTCCTGTTGCTGCGACCCTCTCCAGTTGCTCTGTACAGCAACACAGGTTGTGCACTGCATAACTAGTGTGCACGGTGCTCCCTATAATCCTGCAGTGCGGTAGCCTTGCTGTCCCCGACCAGCCCAGTGCTTAGCTTGCCCCTGGGGACAAGATCCCTGCAGGGTCCTGTCCCATTCCTACTCACCCTCCAGCAACGTCTTAGGAAATGGTCTACTCCCTCTCTTTGGCCTCACAGTTTTGGAGGAGCAGATCTGTGTGGGGTAGGTAGTATCTACTTCCAGGCCGAGGCTGGTGGCCTTGGCAAGGGGTTTCAGGAAGACTGGGCTGCTTAGTTGAGAATCTTAGGGGCTTCATGTTCATGAAGATGCCAATATGGGGGGTGGTACAGGCAATGGCAGAGCACAGGAGCTAGACAGACCTGGACTCAACCCTAACTCCACCGCTTCCTAGCAGTGTCACATGAGCATGTGACTGTTTCCTCATCTGCAAAGCACGGGCTACCTCAGGTGCATCCCTAGGGTGGCTGCCAACATGCCTTGATATGACGTGTAAGAGCTTTGCCTGGTGTCCAGCCCCAGCCTAAGTGCCTGGCGGGGGCCACTGTGGCTATAGGTCTGCACCCCCGACATGAAGCCAGCTGGGGCCTAGTAGCTTGAGGGTGAAAATAAAGGAGGTAATTTTGGGGAGACACAATGGAGCTCCCCTAAAACATACCCTTGGCAATGAGTTCAATCCAGCAGGAAGAACCGACGGCCAGAGCCTGACAGTTGCCTCTGATGGTCTGCCAGCCTGCTGGGTAGGACCGGGGCAGGGGGACTCTTCCAACAGTCGAGATGCCATCTGGGGCCCGGAGGCAGCCTCCTGCAACCCTGCTCAGCTCTGCCTGCCCACACCTGTTCCCGTCCCGCCTCCCAGCTGAAGATGCACAGCAGAACACATCGTCTTGGACGTGTCTGTGGCTGCTGCTTTTCTAGGCCTGCCACTCCTGCCTCCTGAGCGGGGCTTGCTGACGTTAGTTGAACAAAGATCAAAAGCAGCCAGCTGGGACCCACTCTAGAGGGCCAGGCTGTGGTTGCTCTTGGGAAGGGACCTTCCAGGCCCAGTAACCCTGGGGCCCAGGTGGCACTGCTCCAACAGCGGCCTGGACTTCTGAGGAGAAGGGACACCCTGGAGCTTGGAGCACTGAGTCCAGAGTGTGGCCGGATGCTCCTCTAATCCACTTAGGCCAAGGCCACAGGTATGACCCTAAAGTGTGTCTTCTGATAGTGAGCACCCATGGGTCTGTGTGCTGCTCCCCCATGATACTCCTGGCAAGCCCAGGCCTTAGGTTAGGGGAGCTTGGGGGCCTTAGGGAGATGCTTCTAGCACTGGACAGCAAACCTGGGGAGATGGGCATTGGGGTGGCGGGGGTGGGAAGAGTGGGCCATATCTCCTCCCTGGGTCCTTGGGGTGGCAAGAAGTCCTGCTCCCTGTGATGGGAAGACCCTTCCTGGCTGGAAGTCTTGGGAGCAAGGTGGGCTATGTCCCTGGGGGTGGGAAACACCACCTGAGCTGCTGAGCACGGAGGCACAGCCACGGCCACTCTCGGGCCCTGCATGTCCTCTGTAGGTTCATAACCACCCTTGGGTACCGAGGCTGAGGTCAGCCAGCCCGCAGCAGTCAGGGGAGTCCTGGACTCTCGTTCCTGCCATCCCATCCATGCATGTGTCGCCAGCTTTTTCTTAGAGGTTCCCTCCTGCTTCACTGAGGAGACAGTCCCTGGGGAGTGGCCCAGAAGACAGGGGGTGGGGGAGCTGTGGTCCCCAGGGCCCTGATGGTGCCTGGAGCGCACAGAACCAGGGATGGGCGAGGAGTGCACAAACTTCCCCCAGCTGTTCCTGACTGCAAGGCCTGCCCTGCAACACCACCTGGTCTGCCAGCTGCCTGGCCCTCCCAGGGCTGGGACTGTCCTCAGCTCTGTTCCCAGGATGTGAACTGTCCTCCGGGCCTCACCCTGCAATCTGACCCCTCCCACAGCTGTTCTGGAGGCCCCTGGCATGCCCACTGCTCCTGTGCCCCTATCTATGGTAGCTCACCCTAGGTCCCTGCAAAGAAAGGCTGGGGGGCCAGGGGCTTGAAGGCTATGGGGTGCCTCACACACCCATTTAGTCCAAATGTGCATTTACTGACCAAGTAACCAAGAGCCCAGAGAGGGCAGTGGGCTTCCTGGAGGCCACATAGTGAATCCATGGCAGAGCTCACACCAGATCCTACTCTAGGCCTGCAAACCATTCACTGACCCTCAGAATCTTCTACCCAGAGGCCTCAACCCCTTGGCTCTAGAATTCCCTGACTCTGACCGTGGGAGATTCTGAGGAAAGCCTTGAGCTGGCTGCCTTCCCAGCTGCCCTCTGCAAGCTTGTCCTACCCTGGTTTGGGGAGATGGGGAGGGGTACAACTGCTCTGAGCCTCTGCTGCCCTCACAAGAGGAGCTCAGCACGCAGAGCCTGAGAAGCCTCCCAGGAAGGCAGGATGGTTCCCACTTAGAGACCGGAGGTCAGAGGGGAGCAGCCCTCCCTGCCTCCGGCTACACCTTTCCTTCCTGGTGCCTGCCAAGGCGGCTCTGACACTATGAGGCATTGGAAGGGCCGAGGCAGAGGCTGGGCCCAGCGAGGCAGTGTGGCTTCTGGGCCTCTTTCGGAGTATCCAGAGCTGGCAACACTCTGGCCACAGGAACCCATGTGCGTGCCCCACTCCATGGCTGACCCTGCGTCACGTGATATCTCCACCTGGCAGCACCCTGGACAGCTGGGAAGGCCTAGTCCTGCCACGGCAGAGCACTGCCTTCTGGAGAAGGGGCAGGGAAAGCAGGGGCCTGTCTGGCTCGGGGTGGGGGGGGGGGCACAGTTTCTGGTGGTTCAGCCTCTCCACCTAGCCTGGGGTGGAGGGCCTATTAGGTGCCCTACACTCAGCCATTGCAGGGCCAGTCTGGGTGGGAGGGGCAGTGGGAGCCGATGTCCACCAGTGTGGAGGGCATAGGGGCTCTGGGCAGGCCTTTCTGAAGGCTGCCTGCGTCTGTTGCAAGGGTGAGCGCCCAAGGCCCTTTGCTGGAGCAAGGCGCCAGGCCTGCTGAGTGGCGCTAACAGCCTGGGAGGGAATTCTAGACACACAGGGCATCTGATGCAAGCTGGGCGCACTCCATTCAGCGTAAATCATCTCAGTGGCTCTGCTGGTTTCCATGGCAACCTGACAAGTGAAATTTTCCATCTCGGATGCCAAATGCCTGTGGATGAGGCAAAGCCTCCAAGGGTTACCAAATATAGACACAGTCCTACAGGCTCTGGGGTAGGGGCCAGCCGTGGGTTCAGGGTGGGAGCCGGCACCCCTCTGCCCAGAGGCTGCCACGCTGGCCTCTCGGTGAAGGGGTGCCTAGGACCTGTTCCTTCCACAGGTAGGACCTGAGCAGGGGAGCGTTAAGTGCACCCCTGCCTCCCACCCCACCCAGGAGGTGACTGAGAAGGTCTCAGCAATGCTGAGGTCTCCCAGTGTCCCAGGGTTGAGCCTCTGCCACAGACAGGGTGGGGAGGGGCTACATGAAGCCTGGTAAGTGCCCAGGACAGGGCCCTCTCTTGCTTGATGGCCACGGGGGCCCCCATCTCTAAGCTGAGACAGGATCTCCTCCTCATGCCCAGAGTTTCTCTCCAGGGTCCTCTGACTAGGTCACTCCAGATGCCCTCAGATTTTTTTTTTTTTTTTTTTTTTTTTGAGAGAGTCTCGCTCTTGTTACCCAGGCTGGAATGCAGTGGCGTGATCTTGGCTCACTGCAACCTCCGCCTCCCCAGTAGCTGGGATTACAGGCACGTGCCACCATGCCCAGCTAATTTTTTTGTATTTTTAGTAGAGACAGGTTTCACCATGTTGGCGAGGCTGGTTTTGAATTCCTGACCTCATGATTTGCCCACCTTGGCCTCCCAAAAAGTGTTGGGATTATAGGCATGAACCACCAGGCCTGGCCCCCGCTGCCACCCTTTTTTTTGGAGACAATTTCACTCTTGTTGCCTAGGCTGGAGTACAGTGGCTTCACGGCTCACCGCAAACTCCACCTCCCAGGTTCAAGTGATTGTCCTGCCTCAGCCTCCCAAGTAGCTGGGATTACAGGCATGTGCTATTACACCTGGCTAATTTTGTATTTTTAGGAGAGATGGGGCTTCTCCATGTTGCTCAGACTGGTCTTGAACTCTGGACCTCAGGTGATCCACTTGCCTCTGCCTCCCAAAGTGTTGGGATTACAGGTGTGAGCCACGGCACCCAGCTGCCCTCAGAGTTTTTAGGTTTTGCTCTGCCTTACTTGGCTCGACCCTGATTGATTGCTTGCTTGGAGGTGCTGCCACTGTGTGAAAACTCTCAGAATCCCTGGCCTAGTGCTCTGATGTGGACATAAGAGGGCAAGTGGCTGCGGGGGAATGGTGGCCACAGTGACAAAAGGGGTGGGATGCTGAAGTAAGGGAGGCCTCGGCAACCCCCAGGACAGCCCTTCCTCACCAAGCTCCTCTGGGCCTGTCCTGGCTGGGGGAGGGGGACGGGGACGGACGGCGGGGGCACTCACTCTGTCTGCAGCAGCTCGGGGTTGGGCACGCACTGGAGCCGGTGCGAGAGCAGCTGGAAGGCGCTGCTCTGCGGCAGGAGCATGAGCAGGCCGTAGAGGGCCTTGATCAGGTAGGGGTTGTTCTTCACGTCTAGCAGCTGCAGGCGCAGATCTGGGGTGGGCAGAGGGCAGGGATCAGCGACCTGGCACTGCTTTGGAACATGCCCAACCTACAGTCCCTGGCTCCACCTGGCCAGGGACACTGGGACCATGGCACCCACAGCCCAAAGACCGAGCTGCGTAGGCCCAGCCAGGTGGCCATGGCTTCCGGCGGGGGGGGGGGGGCGCTCCTTCACAGCCAGTGGCACTGCCCCCACCTCCGCCAGGAGTGTCCCAGCCGTTTCCATGATCTCATCTTCCTTTCTACCTGTCCACCTGCCTGTCTGATCTTTCCAACAGTCACCTCAGCCTGACAACCCCCAGACGCGCTGTGGGGCCTGGTCTGTTCCCGCCCCTCGCTCAGCTGCCTCCCTGGTGATAGGAGGGCTCAGGGCCCGTAGTGTAACAGATTCTCCAGTCGGCTCTGCACGTGCCAGCACGGGAGAGCTATAAATAGGGTGTGCTGGAGAGAAAGACGGTGGATTAGGACAGCTTTAAGGGAGGGCAGGATGGAAAAACACTTTTGTGTGTAGCGAGACACACACCAAAGCCCCAGAGCGTCTGGGAGGTGCTTCTGGGGCTCTGGCTCGCATGCCAGCCTTAGCACCACCCTGCCAGGGGGAAAGAGACACAACCAGGGGACTGCCCAGCACACTCCAGCTCATGCTGCTACACGGACCCCACTGATGGCTGGCTGCACCACAAGATAGTCCTGGCTTCCCCAGGGCCCACGGGGGAGGATTGATAAGGTGCTCTCACTTCTCTCCCGTGAGCCGGGAGAATCACTGGCTTCTACCTTATTGTGTCCCTAGGCCCAGTCCAATCATTGTTTGAGGATGTGTCGCCCCTGCAGCAGCCACCCAGGGTGTCCCGCTGACACAGGGAGCCGAGGAATGGAGGCCTCCTGGAACCCTCCAGAGGAGACCCCCCACCACCAGGGGTGTTCTACCCAGGCCTGGCTGCCCCTGCAGAAGTGTCAGCCTGTTTCTAGTCCTTTCTTCCCTTTGGGCCTTGGGGAAGTGGGCACTGCCTATGGCCAAACCAGCCACCTCTAGGATCCAGGCAACTCAGGGCTGGGATGGTGCTGGGCGAGACCAGGGTGTGCCTCTTCTGTCACTCTGTCCCGGCAAAGCCCTGGGCTTGAGAAGAAGGTGCTAGAGTTCCTCCAGGGTTAGGGAGGGAGGGCATTCATCCCAGGGATGCTTCTGGAATGCCAAGAATGTATAACTGGAGAGATGAGTCAGGAAGACAGACCAGCAGCGGGAGCAGGGTCGTCTTAGGACCTGACCTCAGGTGGCTGCCTGGGCGCCTATGTCCCTGGGAGGCCCTGGGGGAAGTGAAATATCAGGCTGAGCACACCTGGGACAGGCTTTCGTGCACTCTGCTGAGAGTGAGGTCTCCCTCCTGCCCTCTGTCTCCAGGGCATCAGTCCCCACAGCACCCTGCTTCCTGGCCAAGCTGCCCTTTGAATGGGGGTCAGTAGGGGATGGGAAGGGGGCGTTTTTCAGCCTCTGCATTCACTTTGGGCCCCAGGGCTCAGGCTGATGGGTTTAGGCCAGGCGGGTCAGAGACACTGCCAGACAGTGCCAGAGGTCCGGGTGGCCAGCTTGGCAGGGAAAGTGGCCAACAGCAGGGCGGCCTCCTGGCTTCTCTGCACATTATAAACACACGAGCGTCATTCAAAATGTGTATGCTGAGGTGCCAAGAGCTGTGCTTGCCCCAGCCAGCTGCCACTTTTGCACATTCAGCCTGGGTGTTACTAAGCAGGCAGCTCCTACCCACTGGCTCCCAGCAAATGCCAACTCTTCTTTCAGAGAGGTGCCGGCATGGCTCTTGGGCAAACAGGCACCTGCAGAGGGGCCCAGGGTGACCCACAACTTCAGAGTGCCAGGGCAGAGGCAGCAGTCTTGGAGGGGTGGCTGGGGACAGCTCACGGGCAGCCTTCAAGGGGGGTTCTGCTGTCAGGGCTGGCCCACACCCAAAGACCTACCTTGAGGGACACAGGCAGGACCCGGGTTCTGATGCCATGTGCCCCTGCCCTGCTTGGCCTGGGCTCACAGTCCTGTCATCCAGTCATCTTTTTTTTTTGAGACAGGGTCTTGCTCTATCACCTAGGTTGGAGTGCAGTGGTGCAGTCACAGGTCACTGCAGTTTCCATGTCCTGGGCACAAGTGATTCTCCTACCTCAGCCTTCTGAGTAGCAATGACTGTAGGCATGCACTATCATGCCTGGCTAATTAAAAAAAAAATTTTTGTGGAGATGAGAGCTCACTGCGGTGCCAAGGCTGGTCTTGAACTCTTGGCCCCAAGAGATGCTCCAGTCTCAGCCTCCCAAAATGCTGGGATTATAGGCGTGAGTGACATTGCAGCCCCCAATCTCAGATTCTCCACAGTCCAGAAGCTTCCCTGAGATGACTGCTCTTCCTCCCTCCCCAGCCAAGAGAGACCAACTGGAGCTTGGCTCCACCCACCCCAACTCCAGGCCTGCACTGGGCTCATAGCATGAAGCATGGTGGGAGGTTGTTCTTACATGTGAAGATGGGGCACTCGATCAGCTGCACCAGCTTGTCCACCTCCGCGAGGAAGTCCACGGTGACCTCCAGGTCCCCACTGGGTGTACAGTCAAGGAAAGTCTGACTGCTGGGCCAGTACAGCCGTAGCTCAGAGCACCATGCGCCCTCCCCACCCGCACCTGGCTTTTTGTACACAGAGCCTGGTTCTTGAGAAGCAGGATTTGGTGCACAAAGGACACCAGTCTCTTCCCTGCTCCTGCCTTTCTGTCCTAAATGGAACCCCCCTTTCGGGAGCTCCAGGTTCCGCTCCAGCAGCTATCTCCTCCACACACTCCAGGCTCGGGGAGGCTCTTATCACAGGGCTGCAGCCTGTTGGGGGAGGGCCAGGCAGGAAGGTCTCTCTCCTTTCCTGCCAGCAGGGCTTCACTAGGGCTACAGCAGGCTTGTGGCACTGGGCAGTGGCCTGCCAGTGCTTGGGTCACAGCAGTGGCTGAGGGGCAAACCCAGGTTGTAGAAGGGAAGTGGGCACCCTGCAGGAAGCCAGGCAGGGCCACACCTTGCCCCACACTGAAGCACCTCCTGGCCCCTTCTCTTCCTTACTCACACCTCCTGGCTGGTCATGTTGTCTTTGAAATCGCACTCCAATCCTGGGTTGCATGTCAGGCACCCATGGATGAGGCTGGTTTGCCTCTCAGTATTTAAAAAAAAAAAAATCCAGGAGCGGTGGCTCACACCTGCCATCCCAGAACTTTGGGAGGCTGAGGCAGGCAGATCGCTTGAGGTCAGGAGTTTGAGACAAGCCTGGCCAATATGGTGAGACCCTGTCTCTACTAAAAATACAAAAATGAGCTGTGGTGGTATTACGCCTGTAATCCCAGCTACTCAGGAGGCAGAGGCATGAGAACTGCTTGAACCGGGAGGTGGAGGCTGCAGTGAGGCGAGATAGCCCACTGCACTCCAGTGGGTGACAAAGCGAGACTGCCTCAAAAACAGAACAAACCATCCCATCTAACCCTGATGCCTTTTGAGGAACGTGGTGCTGAGGTGAGCATGGGTGCCTCCCGTTCTGGAGGCCTCCACCCAGCCTGCTTCTCCCCACTGCGTCATCCTTAAGCCTGTTGGGCTCTAGCTCTATGGCCCCTGGGGGCCCACGCCTGGGCTGGTGCCTGCAGGCACACAAACGCCTGCCCCAGCCATCCACCCACATCCCCAGCTCCAGGCCTTCTCCCCCAGCCCCAAACCAGGCCCAGAAAGAACTACAGTGAGCAATGAAGGCAGCCACCTTCTCCCCAGGGAAGGAGCTGGGGTTCTCTCTCATCCCAGCAAGATTGCTCAGCATCACCGGCTGGAACCTGCCGGGCTGGGCCTACTCAGTCCCAATCCCAGTCCACAGGGTTTCCCTGGGCCAGCTCCCCTCCAGGAGTCCCTCTTTGCTGCCAACCTCACTCTCCCAAATATATCCCTTCCCTCTCAGCATCCTGGCAGCCCTGAGGTCACAAGCCCTGAGGCTGGGTGGAGGTGGGGGGAGAGGATGGCACTTGGGCCCACCTGTTGGGTGCAAACAGGGCACACGGCCCCTTCCTGCCCCTCAATGGCCCAACCCCAACAGCGACAGGAAGGATACAACTTCTGGATGAGGTCATAGGCGTGCCGGTAGTTCTGGGTGAGGAAGCAGAGGGACACCGTGGTGACTGGGTTGTGGCACCAAGAGCGGTACAGGCAGCAGAACAGATTCTGGCTCTCCTGTGAGGGAAGAGGCATGAGCCGTGATGGACCCCTAATCCTTGTCCCCTCCTGGTCCATGGGGGTCCTGAGGCAAGGTCACAGGTCTGAGCCCCAGGGGCCTCGGTGGGGAGGCGGCCGGAGCCAGCTCAGCACCCCAGCCGTTTGGCAGCCCTGCTGGGAACGAGCTGTCACAAAGGAAACGCTGACAGTTCCTCCGCAGACCCTG
This sequence comes from Cebus imitator, assembly GCF_001604975.1. NCBI lineage: Eukaryota > Metazoa > Chordata > Mammalia > Primates > Cebidae > Cebus > Cebus imitator. Next base: position 320,018 of record NW_016107892.1, on the reverse strand, counting down.
TTATTACCTCTGGGTCCCAGAGCCATGTGGTGGCTGCAAGGGCCTGGCTGGGAGTGGCTGTCCTTTGTGCTGGCAGGTCTGCTCTTGGCAAAATCACAGTAACTGTCCCCACTAGAACTCTGTGGTCCTGGAGCCCCACAGGGCTGGGAGGGCGATGGGGGAGTGGGCAGGGAAGGGAGGAAGTACCCTCAAATGCCATCTCCTCCCCGTTCTGCAGGCCGCCTTAAACACTTGGAGACTGCCCAGGAGCCAAGCCCACACTTGGGGGAGCCCCTGCCCCTGAGGAAAATTCTTAAGGACTCTGCGAATGTCTGGAAGGAACCACAGGAGGAGGCAGGGCTGTGGCCTGGATCATCGGAGCCACTTGGCCCCAGATACCCCCAGACATGGGCCTGGATATCCCCAAGGTTCCTGGGGAGGGTGCAGGCAGGGCCTGAGCCAGCAGGGGGCCTGGGAAATGAAACCCCCAGGACGGTGCCTGTCCCTGCACGGCCTCTGCAGCCACGGCCCTCTGCCGGGACACGAGAGGCCTGGGACCTGTGTCTCTCCTCATTCCTAGGGAAGTGAGAGTGAGTGTCCCCTCTGTTTTCTCTGACCAGTCATTGGTGTGTCCTGACCCAAAGCCTGGGACGGATGGGCAGCAACTAGACACCCTGGCTTAGAACAGATGCCTGAGGAGGTAGATGTGCCCAGGTTTGGGAGACAAAGGCCAGGCCGAGGAGGGTGAGAACAGTTAACCCGATTCGCTGGCAAGGTTATAACCCAGAGGCCTGTCCCTGAGAGGGTGGCACTGCCCAGCAGGGTGGGCCCATGGCCAGCAGAACCTCTGTTTTCAAGGGGGCAGTGCCTGGAGTGGGACTGGAGTGGTGTCCTGGATACAGTGTGGAGCCTTCCCTGGGCAGAGACCTCAGTGTGGGTGACATGACATACCTGTGGTTAGCGCTGCGTGCAGCCACTCACCCGTGATCCCTGTTTCCCACTAGACCAGGGGAGGTACCAATTTCAACCCCCTCTTCTCCCTGAGAGCCCCCTGGGGCCAGCCGAGGGGCAGACTGGCACAGTGTGTACCCCCTGGCATGCAGGAGCACGCCTGAGGTCAGAGCCGCTGACGCCGCCTACCAGGGTCTTCAGGTCCTTCAGCTGGTTCCGCAGCTGGAAGAGCTCCGTGGAGGTCAGCAGGATGGTGTTGAGGGCGTGGACCATGGTTGAGGCGAACTTGAGGTCCTCCTCCCGCAGCAGGATGTCTGCCATCGAGTGGAAGATGTTCTCTGCGTTCAGCAGGAGGCACAGCTGCCTGGAAAGCAGGCGGGGCAGGATTACTGCACAGGCCGTACTGGAAGCCGGTGCGCCTCAGCCTGGGAGGTGGCCTCTTGTTTTTGCAGTGTCCTGGGGAAACCTGCTCTTTCCTAAGGCTGGTGTGGAGCCACAACTCTGAGGCCTGTGGGTACAGGGGGCGGGGTGGGGGGAATGCTTTGCCAGCCTCCAGGCCTCCCAGCACTGGGCCTACCCATGCCAGTGTGCTTCACGCTATAGTAATTCCCCCGCAGAAGAAAAACAGCTGCGCCTCCAGCTACCCTAATTAGTCCTGGGACCCCGTCACCTTCCTAAGCTCCCATGTGCCTGCGCAATGCCCCCCACCCCAGGCCCAGACACCCCTGTCCCCTGTGGGCCTTTCTTCTCTTGCTAGAGTGCATCTTCATCCAGCCAATTCCCACACACCAGTCACCTGTTTACTGCTCCCCCCTCCTCCTCCTGAAAGCACCCAGGTCAGGGATTTGTGCTGTGCAGGCTATACCCCGCTGCCTGGAGCATAGATCCTTGTGTGATCAGCGTTAGGACCCTTAGTTTTTTCTTCATTGTACACATGGTGAGACTCTGGTAAAGTGACCTGACCCAGGTCGCATGGTCACTTAGCGCCAGAGCCTACCTCGCTGGCCCCAGGCCAGGACCTCTTTCTTGTCTCTTGTCTAGTAAGTCATGCAGGGCTAAGAACTGGACTTTGTGAAGAGGAACCTCCATGTTATACAAAAAGAAAACAAGAAACCCAGAGAATGAAGAAAAGCTGTTTCCCTATGATCCCTGGGCAGACGACACCCACAGTGATAAGTAGGTGGTGAGGACAGGCTTGGAGGAAGCTGCACCATTTCTCCACGTGCCCTTGGAGGCCTGGCCGGCAGGGGAAGGGCGCCTGGGCAATGCTTCCCGGCTGGAGTCCCAGGGATTCGGGAGCTTCCCAACAACAGCAGAGTGCAGGCAGGGTGGGGCCGGGCGGGGTGGCTGGTGGGAGGGTGATATGCAGCACTGCGCTTCCTGACTGCTGGGCTGGCGGCAGATGGCACCCCTGCCCATACCACCACCTGTCTGGGGCTGAGCTCCGCTGCCTGACACGGAGTCCCATCTCCGGGGAAGCATCACCCCAGGTCCGACACGGCGTTGGAGGCTGCGCGGTCTGGGGTGCTCATTGATGTGAGCCGTGCTTCTCACTGGCAGGCCCCAAACACATCCACCTCCTCCCAGGTCGCTGGCCTCATCCTCCGCTCCGCATGACCTGGGCCTAGCCTCCTGAACGCCTCTGAACCGGAGCCACGGCTCTGGGGCCAGCTAGAAGATTCTTCCCTACCCCCAGGCCCAAAGCAACCCCAGAGCATTTGGTAACAAAAACGCCAGACCACGAAGCGCAAACGGTAGGCCGGCCATTCCAGCCTAACCCTGGCTGGAGCCTGCAGGCCTGGGCAAGAAACCATGAGAAATGGAAACGAGGTGCAGGGCGGGGTTGGTGGCTGCACCAGTGAGGGCTGCTTTATCTCCCCGAACACGCCACCAGGACCCTGCTGTGCTGAGGGCTTCCCTGGGGTTAGGTGGGAGGTGAAGGCCTCAGCCTGGTGTCCAGCTGTGTAACGTCAAGGTCTTCACACAACTTCTCCACCTTAATTAGGGGCAATACCTATCTGTGAAATAGGGGAAGTTCTCAGAGGGCAGCTAGCTGACCACATGACGCCATTGTGGGGCCACAGCGCCTCAGAAGAGCTGCTGGCCGCAGATGGAAAGTTCGGCCAGGCAGCCTCAAGCTGAAGGCCAGGAGGTGTTGGCCCCGCTGTAGAGCCCAGACAGTGCTTCCTGACCCCACCTGTTCTCCCCCGTCCCCTGACCCCTCCATGAGCCCTGTCTCCACGGCTGTGGGACAGAAATGTTCCAGAAGGGCAGGCACAGGAGGAAGGGGGGGGCGTTCTGACAAATGGTCACAAGCGCCTGTCGCCGGCAGCTGCTGCCGTCTCCATGGCAAGGGCCAACAGCTGAGCTGCTGCTAGGCAGCACACTGCAGGGATGCAGGCCGGCAGGCGGGACCCACCGCAGTGGAGGGCAGGGTGGTACCCACGTGAGGGCAGGCTGAGGTGGGTGCGGAGGGAGGGATGGACAAGGGGCTGGTGGTGAGGAGCGGCGGGCACCCAGGCCTCCTGGTGTCTCAGAGAGGCTGGGGAATACTGACTGTTACAGGTCAGGGATAGTGGGGTTTTCTGGAAACTTTTCTTGCTACCAGTGACAGTGCCCTCTCCTGGTTTTCCTCCCATCTCTCCCCCAGTGCTGGGTGGCCCGTCTGCTCTTCTCTCTCTAGTTTGCGCCTCTCGGTGGTCTGTGGCCTCCACCAATGACTCCCGAATGTGCCCTCTGGCCCTGGGCCCCTACTAGGCTCAACATGGAACAGCTGCCTGCCTAGTAGAAGGCCCTGCCTGGCCACCTAACAGCTGTTTCAAACCTCGATGGGGCCACAACCAAACCTGGGTGTCGCCACAGACCTGCCACCCCCTCCTGACCTCAGTAAATGGTGGCACTGCCCACCAGCTGCTCAGGCCCAAACCACAGTCATCCTGACCCCCAGCCCCTCCGTGGGGTCCACTGGCAGGTACGCGGGCCTTGCCCTGGGAGGACGACCTACATGGCCACCCTGCCCTGCACATCCACCCCCATGCCTTGGGGGGCCGTCAGCCTCTCCTGCCTGGTCCATCTCCCTGCGTCTCAGGATCTGCTTTATACTGCTTCTGCCGCCCCCACAGTCCACCCTCCACACACCAACTGAACAATCCTAAAATGTGATGACCAGAGTGTTCCCTCCTTGCTGGGACTTGGCTAACGGCTTCCTCCTGGATCTGAAACACACCCAGGCCCTCTCCTAGGCCTACAGGGTCTCACACCTCTCGCTGGGTCCTTTCCAACTTCCCTCTTGCTGTCCCTCCTCCACTCCTGGTGTTCTAGCCTCTTGGGTTTTTCGGTTCCTGACCTCGCCAAGCGCATGTGGCCCTAGAGGGGCTACCTGCTCTGCCCTGGCCCGGTGGCTCGGCCAGCATCAGCACATGGCAGACTCCTTCCAGACCTTGGAGCCTCAGCTCCAACCTCAGCTCTCAGTGACGCCTCGGTCAGGAATGCAAGCCCCTCCTACCAGCCCCTTCTAAGAGAAAGTTCTAGTTCTTTCAGGGCACGCATCTTCAAGGACCCAGGGTCTCCTGGACAGAACGGTAGGTGTCCTAACCCCACCCCCACCCTCTCTGCTCAGGCCCAGGCAGGTCTCTTCATGCCATGCAAACACTGGTGTGTGGAAAGCAGCGGCCTGATGTTACATCTTTGCCCTTGTCACTCATCAGGCCAGGCTGGCCTGCCCTGCCCAGACCTCCCTCTTGCACACTCTCACTGGCCGAAGAGCCCTGGGAAGCAATTCATCCCAGGAGACTCCGGAGCATAAGCCTCCTCGTGAGGTGTCTCCCTCTGAGTGTCTCTAATTAAAGCACCACAAGAGGGGAAGGGAGGGGAGAGGTGGGAACAGGCACCACAGAGAGCAGCACTGAGGCCCCGCCATGCTCCAGCCGCTGGCTCAGCTACCCCTGCCCCAGGAGGCGGAGCCTGGAGAGGCTGCTCTGGGGCCCGGCGGCGCAGAGGCCTCCACTGAGGCTGACTCCCATCCTGCCGCTGGGAAGGAGGTGAGCGCTGCATCCTGCCTTGACGCGAGATTACCCTAGGTCTGCGGAGCAGGAAAACCCAGATCGCTGGGTCGCAAAGCCACAAGAAGGCAGTATTAACAGCAGAAGTGTTGGCTAGCTCATGGGGCCCTTACTAGAGGCCAGGCTCAGGGTGGAGGGTGTGACAAGTGGGCCCTCGAGTCAGGAAGCTGGAAAGGGAGAAACGATTCTCCACTGCAGTCCCCAGTCCACGCCGGGATCTGCACAGGTAGCCTCAGAGTTGCCACAGGCCTGGCACTGGGCTCTGAGCTCCACCCACAGTGTCATGCCGAGTCCTCACACAACTTGGGCAGGGTTATCACTCCCATTGCAGAGAAGAGGAATCTGAGGTGCACAGAGGACCCAGCTCACCAGAGGAGGAAGAACAGGATTCAGACCTAGAAAAATCGACTTCCAGAACCTGCGTTCTTCTTCACCACCCTGCTTCCCCAGTGCCTGTTGTGAGTGGGCACTGGGGCTGTCCCTGCCCAGCAGAGGCCTGGCAGATGGCTGCCTCGCAGGGCTGCTGCGTCATCACTTCTCTGCTGAGCCCCAGCCCAGCTTGAGCTGCCTGCCTGGCTCCCAAGCACAGCATCAACAGTGGAGCACAGCTTGCAAGCATTAAACATGTGCCCATATTTTCCAACACCCGCATGAAAACGCTGTTCGTCATGAGACAATGGCCTGGAATGTGCTTGGGAGCCAGGCAGAGAGCTAGGGTGGGAGGGAACCTGAACAGGGTCTGAGAGGGCACAGGGGACCTCCTGTGCCACCCTGGGGGCCCACTGTAGGGCTGGAGGAGGGCAGGGGTCCACAGGGGAGTGGCTGAGTCAGTAAGGGGGCCTGTGACTCAGGCATAGGCAGGGGGAAGTGGCCGGAAGGCAGGGACACAGGCCATTTAGGGAAAAAGCTCCTCCCTCGGTGGCGATGGAGCTTTTGGCCTATCAGGGGCTGTGCTGCTGGCTGTGCCCTTCACGCACAGGCCAGGGGCCCCGTGGACGAGGCTCTGCCTCTCCATCTTGGGCTCCTGGCTGCTACCTGGATAGCTGCTCCCCGGATAGCTGCTCCCCCTTCCAGGTCTGCTGGGGGCAGGACCAGCTTCTCTTTGGTTTCTCTGAAACATACCAGGAGCTCTCAGAGGAGCAACCTGCCCTCAGCCTGTTCAGAACTTCCTGGAGCCCAGCAGAGAGGGTGGTCACTTTTCCTTAAGAACTGAGTCCACACAGCCTTGCCCATGGAGACTGCTTTCGGGGCAGCCTCCAAGGCCAAGGCCAAGGCTCATGCTGGGACCCAGGAAGGAGAGACGTGGCCCTGCGTCCCCTAGCAGCCTCTCCACTGCCCTGGAGCAGTGTCTGCCTGGATATGGCTGCACCACACCTGCCAGGCTACTGTGAGCCTTCAAGTCACTGTCCCTCCCATCACTAATACTGGCAAGCATCGGCACAGACCAGGTGCCAGCCCTGGACAGCCGCAGGCCTCAGTGGGAGATGCTCTCCCAAACCACCACCTGGCATCCATACACAGCCCCTGCTTCAGGTGAAACCTGGGCCAGGATGGGCAGGAGGAGTAGTAAGGTGCCAACTGGCTTTGTAGGTGCCGCAGGTGTCTGGGTGACTCTAGACTGGCCAGTCACACTCTAAGGTCATGTGGTCTAGGCTGGCAGGAGCCCTGTCTCATAGTAGCAGAAGAGGTGGTGGGAGAAAGGTGCGGATGGACTGGATGGGAGCCAGGAGCCTGGCTGGCACTGTCTTCTTTTGTCCTGTCCTGGGTTGGGGGAAGGGGCCACATGCTGCATCTCCTCTAGGGATAAGATAGGTCACCGATTTGGGCAAAGCCAGGCCTTGGTGTGGAGGACAAGACTTCCTAGGAGCTTCACCCCACAACACCCCCTGTTCCAGGCCGTGTGCAGAGCAGAAGAGCTGCTGTGCAAACACCACTCTCAGGGCGCAGCTGGCTGTGGCCAGAGGCGTCTCCTGCCCTGGTTAGTTCCTGCAGGCCTGGAGCAGGGGATGAGGAGGCCCAGCTCACAGTGGGAGAGAGGGAGCGGTTCCTCGCAGGACAGACTCATCGTGGGAACCTGGGGAGGGCAGGGCCTGGCCTATTAGAAGCTGGGGACAGCCGGGGCCTGCTCGGGAGGAGCTGGGGAATGGCTCCTTCACCAGGTATCTGTAGGAGCAGGGCCCCGTGCTGTGGGTGAGGCCCAGGAGGGCAGAGGACAGAGCTCGGGTCTCCTTGGGGAGTCGGCATTCTGGCACCCTGCTGTGCTCTGCCGAGGGGAAGCTGGACACCGCCATGTGCCTTCGGGGAAGACATGAGACTTCCCATGACCTCATGTCCCTGCACCCTCTGAAAACAGGACCAGCAAAGTGACCAAGGCCAGAAACACCTCCCCATCCTCACTGTCGGCTGATCCTTCCCAGGTCCCTTGGCTGTTCGCTCAGGATACTTGTGCTGGCTCCCTTTGGGGACCCTCCTCTGGCTCTGGTCACTAAGTAGGGGTACACTGCTGCTCCCACCACCCCCACCTGCCTGGTGATTCTTAGGACGCTAAGCCATGTGCTGGGGACGTGAATCCATGCACTCACTGGGTGCAGGCTCTGCCCTCCCCACCCCTCCTTCCTTGGGTCTAGCCTCTTTAAGAGGGTGACCAAGGCAGCAGCAGATGATGCATCTGACCTGTGGTGGGGGTGTTTAGGGTGAGTGCTCGGCTGGGGAGGAGGAGAGGCTGAGGGCCCAGGAATGCCCCTCTGCCAGCTGGCCTGCCAGCACTGGCCTCCAGGGCCCTCGGTGAATGCAGCCTGCCCCTGTGGTGAGCCAACCTGGGGGTCATGGGCAGAGATGTCGAAGGGGCAACAGATGAACTCAAGAAAGTTTATGGGGAAGTGGAGACCGAAGTGACCATCCCCTCCCATGGGTCTCTGACATTCCTGACTGTCCTGAACAATAAGCCACCAGCAGCGTAGAGAACAGCTGGCTCGGTGGGGAGACACCCTGGACCCAAACCCTAGAAAGAGACGGCAACGTTGAGAAATGAGTGTGGAGGCCGGGGGTGTCTGCTCCCGATCAGTACGCTCCCAGCTGCTGTCTCTACTCCAGCTCTCACTGGCCCTGCAACGCTGCCCACCCCATGACGAACAGAGGACCCAGAAGAAGCCTCAGCTGGCAAATTCCAGGCGACGTAGGCGTACCCCAGCTCCTCAGTTTTTTCCTATGCTCCACCCTGTACACTCTCGCGAGCCACTGACGGGACGTCCTTCCAAATGGAGCCTTGTTGGTGGCCCCATGAGGCAGAAGTGAGGGTGATTTTACTCAGTACCTCCTGTTAGGCTGGGCCTCACTGGATACAGATACAGGAAGGGCTCCTACTGCCCAACATGCCCTGCAACTAGCCGCCGGGTTCTTCATGCCTCTGCGTCTCCAGTCTGGCACCAGAACCCCCGGGGGGCGCCCATCTCCCAATCCAGCGGGTCCAGTTCTCTAGCCCCACTGGCCCAGCTGGGACCCTGGCTGCAAGCCCAGCTCTTTGGTCGGGGGGTGTCGTGGGGCATGGGGTCAGCGATCGCTGCGCTCCCTGGCAGGCTGTTGGCAGCTCTGGATGGGGATGGGGTTCTCACATGGGTGACTGAGCAGGTAGTCCTGGCTCAAGGTCCCTCAGAGGCTGGGCTGGATGCTGATTCTGAAGAGTGTGGGGTAGGTGGACTCCACCGGTCTCTCTGAAAGCGGCCTTAGGGCTGGGCAAACTGGTTAGGAGGGCAACAGGCTTCAGGTGCCTGCTGAGGGCAGGGCATCCTGGCTCAGAGGCCCCTCCCTTCTCCCTGCAGCCAGGCCTCCTTCCTTCATTTCCATCCCTGGCTGCCTGTGGCTCACTGACCATGTACAGAAAGACGAGCCCTTGTTTTTCTTTTCTTTTCTCTTTTGAGAACGAGTCTCACTCTGCCATCCAGGCTGGAGCGCAATGGCGCAATCTTGGTTCACTGCAACCTCCGCCTCCCGGGTTCAAGCGATTCTCTTGCCTCGGCCTCCTGGGTAGCTGGGATTATAGGAATGTGCCATGATGCCGGGCTAATTTTTGTATTTTTAGTAGAGACATTTTGGCCAGGCTGGTCCTGAACTCCTGACCTCAAGTGATCCACGTGCCTCAGCCTCCCAAAGTGCTGGGATTACAGGCGTGAGCCACCTCGCCCAGACTCCCCTTGTTTCTTTTCTACGTTGGATGCTGGTTGGTGCCCACATCCCTCCCCTTCAGTGTTCCAAGGCCATTGGCCAGTGCTTTCCTAGGAGACAGCTGGAGTCTCATGGCCAATAAATCTGAGATGCAACCTAATACCAAGGCTAGAAACTACAGAGAAGGCCCTGGGCCGCTCCCACCGGAAAAGGCCCTCCTCCCTGCCTTTCCCGCCCCACAGCTGGGATCCTTTAGGAATTTAAAGAGAAAGCAGCTTTAAAGGTCAGTATAATGTTAGGATGGGGGAGGAGGGAGTGGCCTCTCATCTTGAGTCCAGAATGCTCCAGAATCTCACTGCATCCTGCCCCTCCCCCTCTGCTCTCCTCCCTTTCAGCTCTCTGCTTCCAAGTATGAAAATTGTGAATCCGTTTTATTTATTTCAATCAATCCTCGGCAGTGTGCCCCTCAGGGCAAAGGCAGCCATGGTAACCCTGCCAACTCATGCCTTAAAAATTCATCGTGTTTAATGCAGTCAATGCGTCTGGTACACTTTAAAGTTTCTTTCGGGGAGTGGTGGTGGGAGGAGGAGGAGGAGGATGCAGGACTTGTTTTTCTGGGTTTTGCTAGGAGCTGGTGAAAAGGGGATGGGGGGAGGAGGGGCACAGGAAGAGGCCTTCAGTCCTCTTAGCCATATCTGTCCCTCTGTGCAAGAGGAGCTGCCATCGGGCTCTGGGGTGTCCCAGTCCCCCAGGATGAGCAGGTCCCTCACCCTAGGTTTGGGGCTTGCTCTAGGGATGGAGTTGAGAGCCGGGCAGAGCAGGAGAGATTACTCCCGCTTTCTGCACTGCCCAGGATGGAGTCAGATGGCCCTTGCTGCCACGGGAGGGGCCCTGTCTTCTCCTCAGGATGGAAGTCATCTTCTGCCTAGGCCCATCGGGCTGGCTTGGCCTTTTTTCTTTTTTAGACAGAGCCTTGCTCTGTTGTCCACTGCAATTTGATCGGCTCACTGCAACCTCTGCCTCCCTGGTTCAAGTGATTCTCCTGCCTCAGCCTTCTGAGTAGCTGGATTACGGACACACACCACCACACCCGGCTAATTTTTGTATTTTTAGTGGAGACAGGATTTCACCATGTTGGCCAGGCTGGTCTTGAACTCTGGACCTCAGGTGATCCGCCACTTTGGCCTCCCAAAAAAGTGCTGAGATTACAGGGGTGAGCCACCGCGCCCACCTTGGCCTGTGTCCATTCACAGGTACTCAAAGCCCCCTGCCTTTTCCCAGGACAGCCCTCCCCTGTCTCCTGCCTCAGCTGCTGCTAGTTCCCCCCAATTTCCTTCCTAAAGTGGTGCTTGGCTCCTCCGCCTTCCCTGAATCCTGGTTCCTTTTCCACTTAGACCACAAGGCCTAGGGCTGGGGCCCTACAGGCCATGGGGGAGATGAATGCTTGTAGGACAGAAAATTAATGGCCAGGAAGGGACAAGGTGGCCTGGATTACTTTGGCCGTGAGCTGGGCATGCCGGCGGAAGTGCAGGCTGAGGGGCCTGGGAGACCGGCAAGTGTTGGACTGTGTTATCAGGGTTCTTGGGGGGTGTCTGGCTCTGGCAGAAGCATTTCACAATCTGCAAGGAGCCCCTGTGAGGGGAATCAGTAGGCGTATGACTCCCAATGAGGTCTGGGTTTGTGTCCCAGAAAAGAGGCTGCACGTTCTATGCCACATAGAGACGCCCCAGAATATGGCTGGATGCAGGTCAGATGGCAGGGCTTGTCACCCTGTGCTGGAGGCTCTGAAGCCGAGATGGCAGGGAGAACTGACGGGGACTCTGCTGAGATAGTGTCTCCGCGCTGGAGCAAAAGGCAGTGTGAGGAGGAGACGGTGGGGTGCGGGGAGCAGGAGGCAGGGGTGTGGCCGGTCTGGCCCCTGCCTGGAGCCTTGGCACAGTAGCGGGGACCTTCTGCATGTTGAATCCTCAGTGCAAATGACAACCAAGGGACTGATCACTAAAGGAAATCCTGTTGTCTCCCTGACAACTCCAAGAAGCGCTGAGAAGGGCCCAAGCCCTTGGTCCCTGCTAGACTCCTGCCTTCTGCCACAGGGATTTACTCCAAGCCGGAATCACCATTTCCTTCCTAATCCTGGCCACAAATGACAGTACATTAGGAACGTCGTGTACATTCAACTCCCCAACATGGGCCATGAGTGATTTCAGAGGCCTTGCCAAAGTCCCGTCGGGTCAGCCTGACCCCGCTGTACTCATTGCTGCCCACACGCCCCCTTGTCCCCCAACAAGCTCCAGGGCGCAGATGGCACAGAGCCCTAGGCATACTTTTCTGGGAAGACAGTCTGAACCACCTGAGCTGCAGAGATCACCGGGGCTTTCTGGTGGACTGGAGGGAGTTTCTCCAGAAGCCTCCTGTGGCCCCAAGGCAGTGTATCTACAGCCAGCTCCTTCCACCCCGCTCTCCCCCTGCAGCCCCTTCTGTGGGTGGACGGCACTGACCACACCTGGCTGGGATGGTGTTGGCCTGTGGTCCATCCTTAGTTCTGTCCTCCAGGGGAAACGGTTTGTCTCCAAGGGTATGGGAGGGAAGCAGGGCCTTGCAGCTGCAGCCTGGACCCAAACTCAGACCTGGGGGAGAAGGTCCACGGGGCTGACTGCAATAGCAGTTCCCAGAAACCAGTTAGGAGCAGCAGACCTCAGTGTGGGAACCAGGCCAGCTGCTGCCTGAGGTCCAGGCTGGGGTGATTTTAATATAAAGACTCCTGGTGTCCAGGGAGACGTGGCCAGGGCTGGTGCTCTGAACTGGCTGATGCTGCCAGGGAATGGCATCCCTGAACCCTGTCTGCCCTGGGGCCTCCTGGGCTCTGCTGGAGAACTGCAGATGTGACCTTTCTCTCCCTTTCAAGTCCTCTGGGCTCCACCCCTCTAAGCAGGACTTCCTCCTGGGGATGCTCTCAGCTGTCCCCGTGGAGGCCAGCCCTGCCTATGAGGAGGCCGCCACCGCCTGGCATGCTGCTTCCTGGCCCTGCCTGCCCTTCCATGCCCCTGCCACCCGCATGGGACAGGAAGAAACTGAAGCCAAAAAACTGGTCCCAGGCCACACAGCCAGGGCCACAGAGGGGCCAGAACTTGGGTCCCTGACCTGGCATTCATATTCCCACGAAAATGTTCCCACGCTCTGTGGCATCTGCCAGGGACACAGACCTCCCTCCCTGGCCTGGCTCCCCTTCCCACCCATTCCCTGCGGCTTGTATGCCCAGGGCAGAGACACGCCTTCACCCCATGGCATGTGACCTCAAGCAGGGTCCTCTGAGATCTGGAGTCTGTATTGGGACGGGTAATGGAAAAGCACCCCTGCACCTCTGCCATTTTCCCCTGCAAACTGTGGGGGGCCGTGTGAGGAACGAGGCGGGTAAGCGACAGCGGTGCTGGGTCCCAAGTGAAGCCGCCAGAGCTACTCCGGCCCCAACAATGTCTGGGCACGTCTCTTGCCCGTCTTCCCATCACCAAGCTGTTCGTTTTCCTTTACTTCAGGTGATAATTCCCACACTAGTCCCTTTGTTCCAGGCCAAGGAGCACCCTGCTGCGGCATATTCCCGCAGTTTACAGATGGTGAGCACCCCCTTCCGCCTTGTCGGTGCTGGACCCAGACACTGAGGCCTCGGCAGGTCCACACTCGGCCCCTCTGGCCTTAAAGCCACGTGCCTGACGTGGGTCCAGCAGCCCCAGTGTCTGTGTGGCCACAGCCCCGTGTGGAGAATGCTTCCCTCCCCCAGTGTTTAACCAAACAGGCTGTCCTCCTGGTCATGGGCCCTGGGTGATTACAGCGCATTAGTAGTATCTCGTGTTCCCCTGGCGACTTTCCTTCAGAGGACCCCTGCACTCTGAAGGAGTTCCAGCCAGGGGCTGCCATTTTGCTTTCTGGTGACACCTCCAGTGCTCTGCCTTGGGCGCCATGCACATGGTGCCAGCTCCACACCCCTTGGCGGGGAGCCACCAGCCCCTGTCCCATCAGTGTCCTCATCTACCCAGAAGGCTACCTCCAGAACAGGCAGGGTCCCTCAAGCCAGGCATATCCTGAGGGGCCCCAGAACCTGGCTGTATGTCTGGACCCCATGAGCCCTCACCTGTAGGAGGTCCAGGATCTACACTCTCAACAAGCTTCCTGGGTGGCCAGAAACCTGCTGCCTGCAACTGCCTCACCGGGGCCGGTTGCCTCAGGCATGGCGATGCCCTCCTGAGGGAAGGGGAGATTTTGGCAGCAGTCTCAGAGGATGGGTGGCAGTGCAGCCTGGCTCGGCCTTGGAGCTCTGGGTGGGAGGCCCTGACACTTGCCTTCTTGAGGCCCCACCCCCACCTGCACAAAGCCTGGGTCCTGGTTTAAGTTTCTGCTTGGTGTGTCACTGTTTCCCTGCTGGTCTCTACCTTCACAGTCCCAAGCCTGCTGTGCACAGCCCTGACCTTCTCTGTTCAAACAGAAAGACAAAGAGGTCAGCTCTTGGGCAAGACCCGCGCTTGGACTCTTCCTGGCCTCCTGGCAACCATGTGGCTGGGCCCACCTGCGGAGCCCCAGCAGCCCGAGAGGAAGCACAGCTCACAGCTGCTGCCCTGGGCCCGCGCGCTTCCTGCCTTCCTGGCTCCGATCAGGAATTAGAGCCATGAGCGCCTTTCTTGTCTTCACATCTTCAGTCTGGGGGTTTTGTAAAATTTTATGAACTGAGAGGGCTTTCTGTAGGCTTTGTAAGTGCCCACTTAAAGAGCATTAAGAGCACTGAGGTAAGTGTCAGAAAACAGGATGAGAAGTTAAACACGCATACCCACCACTGGTGACAAAGAGCAAATATCAAGCACCCTCACTACAGCCTCTGAGACGCTGGTAAAAAGATCAGAGTCTCAAAGGGCTGGGAGGATGGAGGGGCCAAGGCCGCAGTGGTGGGCCAACGCGTGGTGGGGAGGAGACTCCTTCAGTCATTCTCTGCCAAATGGAAGGGGAGGGGTTCTCCTATTTGTACCTCCCCTGCCCCCTGCCAGGAGGCTGAAAAAAATTCCTTTTGTGATCAGCCATTTTCAAGGAATTTTAAGACGCATGAAATAGGCTTTTCATCCACATGTTCCCTGCCAGCCCAGGAAATCTCCCTGGATTAAATGTGTGAGAAATAAGAGGACTCCAGACATGAGGCATCCTTGGAAGTCACCCCAGGGGACATGTCTTAGCCCCAGCTCTGGGTGACAGGCCAGCTCCCTACAGCAGATCTTGTGCTGGTGGGTGAGAGGCCTGCTCCCTCCACTACCCGCCAGGGTCACGCCACTGCCCCTCTGAGCAAAGACGCCAGGTAACCACACACAGAGAAAGGCGAGTGGACAGGTTTTTTTTTTTTGGGGGGGATGGAGTCTCCCCCTGTCTCCTAGGCTGGAGTACAATGTCGTGATCTAGGCTCACTGCAGCCTCCACCTCCCTAGTTCAAGCGATTCTCCTGCCTCAGCCTCCTGAGTAGCTGGGATTACAGACATCCGCCACCATACCTGGCTAATTTTTTGCATCTTTAGTGGAGACCGGGTTTCACCATGTTGGCCAGGCTGGTCTCGAACTATCAACCTCGTGATCCGCCTGCCTTGGCCTCCCACAGTGCTGGGATTACAGGTGTGAGCCACTGTGCCCTGCTGGGTGGACAGATTTAACACCAGGATATGGTAGCCTCCGTGGGGAGGGTCAGTGACCCTGACCCACTGGGCTCTGACTGGGAGTGTACAGGATCCAGAGGGAGATGTGTTCTGTGTAAAGACCGTGAAGGGGGTGGACCTGGACAAGCTGCAGAGCTCCCGGAGTCCAGAACCCACTGCAGCCAAACCAGCACCAGACTGAGCCTCATGCTGATAAATGCACAGAAAGGGCAGCGGAAGGAAAGACGCCAAGCTGACCCCAGAGGCTACTTCTCGGGGAGGAGGTGGCGGGCAGTCAGGGGTCTTTCCCATTTCCCACTATACCATTCTGCCTTATTTCAGGTTTTATTTTATATGGTTTAATATTTCTGAACAGAAAATACAGTATTCAGAATCCTCTGTCTTGGACTTGTCTTGGAGGGGTCTTGGACTCCCTCTCGGGGAGGCTCTGAGGCGGAGCCCGAGGGCAGCGCTGGGGAAGGTGCTACTTCCCCAGGGCGTGCTCTGGCCTGGCCATGATAGTGGAGCTTTCCTCTCGAGAGGGGCTGCTGCAGGTTTAACAATGGAAACATGCATTTTACAAATGAGAGGATCAACAGCCGGGAAATGGTATTTTTAGCGACGGTGGCTCTTTGCTTCAAAGGCGTATGTTTCATCTAAAACCAGGCAAACCTCCTACAAAGTCTGCCTGCTTGCAAGGAGTGATTAGCATAATACGAGCACTGAAAAAAAAGGCCTGGCTCCACTTTGAGGCAGGAGTGCCTACTACAGGGGGAGGCTTTCTCCTAAAATAGAATCGCCAGCAGATGAGGAAAGTCTTATCAATGGAGACGAAGCCCCTGTCTCCACTTGGAGCAAAAAAGCTACCGTGCACAAATGGCGTGGCTATGGTGGGTGCACTGCAGCCACCAGCATAGAGTGAAGCCGGAATTGAAACACTGGCCACAGCTCTGCCCTGAACACTGCCCTTCTGGGTGCTGTTTCAATCACGCTTGCCTCAAGCTCCCACCTTTTTCCAATTAAAGTACAAAGGGTTTTGGGCTGCCTTTCCAGACATCCTTCCTGGGGGTAGGGCAGAGCCCAGTCAAGAATGGCCAGGGGAATGAACGGGGAAGAAGGCAGGCTTGCGGAGACACAGATGATGAAATCTTGGTGAGGCGCCCTCCCCAGAGGCCACACCACTGTGAGTCAGATGTCTGCTCCTCTAAGTGCCCCTGTCACGCCAGACCACCTGCCTCCTGGGCTCCCCACTCTCCTGCCCAGTACCATCTTTGTTTGTTTTTTTGTAGAGATGGGGTCTTGTCATGTTGCCCAGACTGGTCTTGAACTCCTGGGCTCAAGTGATCCACCTACCTCTGCCTCCCAAAGTGCTGGGATTACAGGAGTGAGCCACTGCACCCAGCCTGGCCTGCAGGTGCATATTTGATTAATACCTTTTCTCTCCTAGAAACTAGAAAGCCATTAGCTGGCTTAGGGAAGCCCAAACCTGGGGCTGTGTATACGTGGAGAGAGGCTTGAACAACCTCCACAAAATACCACAAAAATGAAAGGGAGGCCATGACCCTCTAGGAACCGTAACTGCAGGTACCAATCTCTGCAGCTGCTGGAGACGGTGTACTCAGCAGCTGCTCCAGCGCCCCTCCCTCCTGTGGCCTGCGTGCTCACCAGGCCCAGGGACCAACCTGGGGGCCTGCAACCTTGGGCTGTGAGGGTGGGGGAGGGGGAGGGGAGGGGACTGGGGCAGAGAGGTGGTATTTTTTCTTTTT